>NW_016894195.1:0-1199 GCF_001698545.2 Rhinopithecus bieti | reverse complement strand
TCAATAAACTAGGTATTGATGGAACGTATCTCAAAATAATAAATCTATTTATGACAAATCCACAGTGAATATGACACTGAATGGGCAAAAGCTGGAAGCATTCCCTTTGAAAACTGGCACAAAAAAATGATGCCGTCTCTTGCCATTCCTATTCAACATAGTATTGGAAGTTCAGGCCAGGGCAATCAGGCAAGAGAAAGAAATAAAGTGCATTCACACAGGAAGAGAGGAAGTCAAATTGTCTCTGTTTGCAGATGATATGATTGTATATTTAGAAACCCCATCATCTCAGCCCCAAAACTCCTTAAGCTGATAAGCAACTTCAGCAAAGTCTCAGGATACAAAATCAATGTGCAAAATCACAAGCATTCCTATACACCAATAATAGACAAATAGAGAGCCAAGTCATAAGTAAACTCCTATTCACAATTGCTACAAAGAGAATAAAACACCTAGGAATGCAACTTACAAGGGATGTGAAGGATCTCTTCAAGGAGAACTAGAAACCACTGCTCAGTGAAATAAAAGAGGACACAAAAAAATAGAAAAGTATTCCATACTCATGGATAGGAAGAATCAATATTGTGAAAATGGCCATATTGCCTAAAGTAATTTAGATTTGGTGCTATCCCCATCGAGCTACCATTGACTTTCTTCACAGAATTAGAAAAAAACTGCTTTAAATTTCATATGTAACCAAAAAACATCCCGTATAGCCAAGACAATCCTAAGCAAAAGAACAAAGTTGGAGGCATCACTCTACCTGACTTCAAACTATACTACAAGGCTACAGTAACCAAAACAACATGATACTGGTACCAAAACAGATATCTAGACCAATGGAAGAGAACAGAACCCTCAGAAATAACACTACACATCTAAAACCATTTGATATTTGACAAACCTGACAAAACAAGCAATGGGGAAAGGATTCCCTATTTAATAAATGGTATTGGGAAAACTGTCTAGCCATATGCAGAAAACTGAAACTGGACCCGGTTAAATGTAAGACCTAAAACCATAAAACCCTAGAAGAAAACATAGGCAATACCATTTAGGACATAGGCATGAGCAAAGACTTCACGAGTAAAACACTAAAAGCAATGGCAACAAAAGCCACAATTGACAAAAGGGATCTAATTATACTAAAGAGCTTCTGTACAGCAAAAGAAATTATCATCAGAGTGAACAGGCAATCT
>NW_016894194.1:0-591 GCF_001698545.2 Rhinopithecus bieti | reverse complement strand
ACACACACACACACACACACACACACACGGTAAACTATGTGAGGAAATGGGTATGTTAATTAGCTTGATTGTGGTAATGATTTCACAATGTGTTTAAATATCAAACATCACATTGTACACTTTAAATACAGATCATGTTTATTTGTTTATTATCCCTCAATAAAGCCAGGGGTAAAAAAAAAAGATGAGAGCTATAATAAACATATGGAGAAAGTGCTTTAGGAACACTGAAAGAGGGAAAATTGATCCTACTTGTGAAGGTCTAAGAATTAGGGGAAGAGAATTTAGCTTCTTAAGAAGAAAAGTAGAATTTACCAAACAAGGATATTCTAAATAAATAAGTGTATAGTGAAGGCATTAAGTCAAATACGTGCTTAGCATTTTCAGGATTTAAGCGTAGGGCAGTTCATTGTCACTATTTCTGGGTATTCAAGAAGTATATTCTTCCATTGAAACCAACTTTCAAGACAATAAAACTGCACAGCAATTAAAATTCTAGGCAATTTTGGAAAAACTGGAACTAACAAGCTGATATACAAATATATACTTTAAATAATTTGCTTCAGTGTCACTAAAAAGTTATTTTTATAT
>NW_016894193.1:0-1198 GCF_001698545.2 Rhinopithecus bieti | reverse complement strand
GAATTGAACAATGAGAACACTTGGACACAGGGCGGGGAACATCACACCCCAGGACCTGTCAGGGTAGGGGGGCAGGGGAGGGATAGCATTAGGAGAAACATGTATTGTAAATGATGAGTTGACGGATGCAGTAAACAAACATGGCACATGTATACCTGTGTAACAAACCTGCACATTGCGCAGGTACCCTAGAAATTAAAGTATAATAAAAAAAAGTTTTAAAAAAAAATTTTAAAAGAAACACTAAACAATTTGTACAAATATTCAACATCCATTGGAATTAAACAATTATCCACAAAAGAAAATCTCAGAAAATTTTAAGAAGTAACACTTAGGCCCTTGCTTTACACACAAATAGATTCCATTATCTTATTTAGGTTATATTGAAATATCGTGTGTATGGAAATGGAGAAAAGCCTGTTTTCTTGCCTTTTGACGCTTATATGGTCACCCAGACCCACCTAGCTCCATTCCTTTTCTATTTTATTCTTAGGATAAAAAACCCATGCCACAGCCTGCATAATTTCTAGAATGCTGTGGTGAAGCAGTTACTTGCAAAATTACTGATGCAGGGCATGGTGGCTCATGGCTACAATCCTAGCACTTTGGGAGGCTGTGGAATGGGGATCACTTGAGCCCAGGAGTTCAAGATCAGCACAGGTAGCATACCAAGACCCCATCTCTCTCTCTATATATATATTTTAATTAGCAAGGTGTAGTAGTGCACACCTGTAGCCCCAGGTACTTTGGAGGGTGACTTAAGAAGATTGCTTGAGCCTGGGAAGTCCAGGCTTTAGTGAGCTGTGGTCACACTCATGCACTCCAGCCTGGGCAACAGAGACCCTTTCTCAAAATAAATAGATAAATAAATAAATTAGTGATTTCCAAGGACAATGAATCAAAAGACATCCTTGCCTTATTACAACATAGAAAAGTGTTAGAGCTCTGTATCCATGGAACTAATGTTGGTTAAAATGACCTAAGAATATAAAGAAGAGAAAATATTTTCAAGCAAAGCATGCTTTACTACTTTAATCTGGATTACATCTCTTTTGTAAAATAACTAAGATTGTAACATATCTATCTCATTTATTATTGATACTTTAGCAAAGGAAAATGTAGAACTTTCTAAATTATTTGAGTTAGGATGACCAAATTATGTAGTGTTTATTTTTTCCATATTTCTTTTATTTTCTCT
>NW_016894192.1:0-588 GCF_001698545.2 Rhinopithecus bieti | reverse complement strand
CAAAGATACACAAAAGCGGGCCTTTGTTCAAGCTGGGAAAAGAGATTTTCTTCAGAAACCCCTGCTTGTGGGGAGAGAGCTGAGCTCCGTTCCCGCCCCAGCAGAGGCGGCCTGGCCTTGCTAAGGGAGGATGAGGGAGTCGGGAGGGGCGAGTGGAGGCTCAGGTGAAAGATGACAGGGCAGCCAGCGTCCTTGCCACGAGGCCAGCCGTGTGTGGGAGCTGCTGGTGCTTACCAAGGTTGGGATTCTTCCCTCCCGTGGAGACTGGGAGACCGGGCCCCATGCCTCCTGAGGTTTCCATTTCCAAGGAGTGGCTGCGGGGCCCTCGGGAAAGACCCTGGGTTGTGGGTGCTACGCAGATGTCTCAAAGGGACAGGCTAAGCCCTTGCTAGTAAATGCTGTAAGAAAGGGAGGTCAGGTGTTGGCCGGAACAGACAGTAAATGCTTTGGACAGCCCTGAGCGTTTCCAGACGGGAACTCACTCAAAAGGGGCTGGGGCGTCCCAGGGGCACGGCCTTAGGCTCCCAGAGGCCCCGTGAGGTGGTGGCCGGGTGTCTTCGTGCAGGGGTTTGAGTGGAGCGTGCCTGC
>NW_016894191.1:0-618 GCF_001698545.2 Rhinopithecus bieti | reverse complement strand
AAATAAATAAATAAATAAATAAAATAAAATAAAATTAAGAAAATAAGTAGGGCAATGCACAGAAACAAGAAGTCTATGATATATTGAGGAGAGCATTGGCACAGTGAACTTAGAGAATCTACTCCTTCACACAGAGATCTACATTCTCTGATTGTATGGAGAGCTTAGCACTAAGCCACACATATTCTTCTTGTCCCATAAAATAAACTGTAGAAGTAACTGATCATTATTATTGGAAACAAACGTCCACTTTACTCAATATGAGAAAAGCAATTAAAATATTTGCTAACCCAGATGTTTGCCTTAAATATTGAGAATTTTATTCTTTAAAATATCCTTAATGATTTAAGTAAATAAGAATCAGAAATAAAAGAAACATAAAAGGAATGAGTTGCAGGGTAAAGTGAGTAATAAAATTGTTATTGCGAATTTTGTAACTATCATTCACCTTCAGTGCTATTTAGTTCTTTTCAGATCAAATAATAAACTGGAAAATCAAAGTTCTATTTATTTATTTATGTGTTTTTTATTTTATTTTATTTATTTATTTTGAAACGGAGTCTCGCTCTGTCTCCCAGGCTGGAGTGCAATGGCACGATCTCGGCTCACTGCAAGCTC
>NW_016894190.1:0-1200 GCF_001698545.2 Rhinopithecus bieti | reverse complement strand
TTCTTTCGCATGAGAAAATATTAATAATATACACTTTTGAGACAGGGTCTCACTCTGTCTCCCAGGCTGGAATGCAGTGGTGCAATCACAGATTACTATAGCTTCAACCTCCTAGGCTCAAGCAATCCTCCCACTTCAGCCTCCAGAGTAGCTGGGATTACAGGTGTGCGCCACCATGTCTGGCTAATATATATATATATATTTTATAGAGACAGGATCTCCCAATGTTACCCAGGTTGGTCTCAAACTCCTGGGCTCAAGTGATCCTCTCACTTTGGCCTCCCAAAGTGCTGGGATTACAAGTTTTAGCCACCATGCCTGGCCTATAATATATTTCTTTTTTGTTGTTGTTGTTGTTTTTTTTTTTTTGGAGACAAAGTCTTGCTCTGTCACCCAGGTTGGAGTGCAGTGGTGCAATCTCGGCTCACTGCAACCTCCACCTCCCAGGTTCAAGTGATTCTCCTGCCTCAGCTTCCCGAGTAGGTGGGATTACAGGCATGTTGCACCATGCCCAGCTAATTTTGTACTTTTAGTAGAGACGGGGTTTCACAATGTTGGCCAGGATGGTCTCAAACTCCTGACCTCAAGTGATCCGCCCACCTTGACCTCCCAAAGTGCTGGGACTACAGGCATAAGCCACCATGCCCAGTCCCATAATATATTTCTAAAATGAAGTATAATGAAAACTGTATAACAACATAGCATGCTCCTTGTCTTAGTTCAAGCTACTATAACAAGATACCATACATTGGGTGGCTTCAATAATAAACTTTTAAAATTTTTTTATTCTTAAGTTTTGTGGGTGCATAGTAGGTGTATATATTTAACAAACATTTATTTCTCACAGTTCCGGATGCCAGAAGTCCAAGATTAGGGTGCCAGCCTGGTCACTTCTTAGTGAGGGCCCTCCTTCTGGTTCACAGACAGCTGCCTTCTCACCAGATACTCAACTGTTAGAAAGAGAGCGTGCTGGTTCCTTCATCTCCTTGGAAGGGCACAAATCCCATCATGGGGCTTCACTCTCATGACCTCGTCTAAACCTAATCACCTCCCAAAGACCCCTCCTCCAAATTCTATCACATCGGGAACTAGGGCTTCAACATATGCATTTTGGGGTACACAAAGAGGATCCGTTTTCTCAATGTTGGATCACAAGGAGTGCTATGGACTCCTTGTGATCCAATTTTGGGAAAATCCAAA
>NW_016894189.1:0-804 GCF_001698545.2 Rhinopithecus bieti | reverse complement strand
AACACTTGCAGCATTTAACTTATATATATTTTTTTGTTTTGTTGTAGAAGTAGAAAAGTATAATAGAATGATAAATAAAAGGTTTTGAACATTATTATTTTAGAATGAACTTCTGTGTAGAAGTGAAATGGAGAAAATGATGAAAATGTATATTAAAGAGCTTGTTTATATAATTTTAACTAGATGATGGATATCAAATCACTATAGCTGGTGTCAAATTGCTGTGGTATTCAGAATTCTTCGACATTTAAAAGAGTAATGTAAGAGCTTTATTTATTTATTTTTTTTTAATTTTTTGAGACAGAGTCTCATTGTGCCACCCAGGCTAGAGTGCAGTGGTGTGATCTCAGTTCACTGCAACCTCCGCCTCCTGGGTTCAAGCAATTCTCCTGCTTCAGCCTCCCAAGTAGCTGGGATTACAGGCAAAGACCACCATGCCTGGCTAATTTTGTATTTTAGTAGAGACGTAGTTTTGCCATACTGGCCAAGCTGGTCTCAAACTCCTGACCTCAAATGGTCCCCCCACCTTGGCCTCCCAAAGTGCTGGGATTACAGGCATGAGCCACTGTGCCTGGCCAAGAGAGTAATATAAGAGCTTTATTTTAAATGGTACTATTTATAATATGTCAGAAGTTACCTCCTTAATTCAACAGCCTTTCATGCTAAAATTCTCAATAAACTAGGTATTGATGGGACATATCTCAAAATAATAAGAACTATTTATGACAAATCCACAGCTAATATCATGCTGAATGGGCAAAACTGGAAGCATTCCCTTTGAAAACTGACACAAGACACGGATAC
>NW_016894188.1:0-619 GCF_001698545.2 Rhinopithecus bieti | reverse complement strand
GGCCTCCCAAAGTGCTGGGATTACAGGCGTGAGACACCACGGCAGGCTTTAGTTTTTTTTTTAATTTATTGTTTTCTCAGGCAATATTACTACACCGAAAATATTGAAAATATATATCTACTCCTGTTTTCTGTTTTCTTTTGTTCATTCTTTGTTCTGTTGGTATGATTAAAATTGCCTTTTTTTGTGTTCCTCAGTATGTTAACATTGTGTAAGATTGATGTTATTATTGCAAGATAGAAATCCTTTATCTTGTGGAAAATAGAAGCTCTATTTCTAACTTATTAGTTTTTTTTATCCATTCAACTATTTACTTAGTCATTTAATAAGTATTTATAGGCTGGGCATGGTGGCTCACGCCTGTAATCCTGACACTGTGGGAGGCTGAGGTGGGTGGATCACGAAGTCAGGAGATGGAGACCATCCTGGCCAACATAGTGGAACCCTGTCTCTACTAAAATACGAAAAAATTAGCTGGGCATGGTGGCGCGCGCCTGTAGTCCCAGATTCTCAGAAGGCTGAAGCAGGGGAATCGCTCGAACCCCGGAGGCGGAGGTTGCAGTGAGCTGAGATCATGCCACCGCACCCCAGCCTGATGATAGAACAAGACTCCATCTCA
>NW_016894187.1:0-622 GCF_001698545.2 Rhinopithecus bieti | reverse complement strand
ACCAAAAGTGAACGCCATTCCTAAGGGTGACACTTTGGAGGTCTTCTCCAGAAATCAAATCAGGACCCAAACACCTGCCTTCCCTAAGCACAGCTGAACATGGTTCTGAAAGATCTGGCCTAGGCAACAAGATGGAAAATTAAAATGAGGCGAGACGCTTGGAAGAGGGCAGACACAATAATCATTATTTTCAATGTCATTTAAAATCCCTAAGAATGAAACTACAATACTGAAATAGAAATGTATGTTTGGAGGAACGTTAAAAGCATAGCAGATGCAATAAATCAGCAAACAGAATTACAAGGCTATCCAACTCATGCTGGATACGAAATACTAAACAGCCATAAGAAACAGGAATAATTTATTTGAAGAGAAACACAAATCACAACTCAGTTACAATAAAATACTTGACACCAAATGTTATCTCCTTTGATAAGGAGATACTGAATATTGATTTATTTATAAATTTATAAATAAATATTATGCTGAATATTATACTGAATAAATATACTGAATCTAGAAATACTGAATATTTTATATTCACTATTTATATATAAATTTATGTATGTATATATAGATTTTATATATAAATCTATTTATGTATAAATTTATATATTTATAT
>NW_016894186.1:0-1821 GCF_001698545.2 Rhinopithecus bieti | reverse complement strand
TGTGCATGTCCACGTGTGTCTGCAGGTGTGTGTGAGCGTGTCTGCATGCGTGCATCTTGTGTGGATATACGTGTGTCTGCGTGTCCACGTGTGTTTCCAAGTGCGTGTGAGCATGTCTGCATGTACACGTCTTGTGTAGATATAGGTGTGTCTGTGTGTGTGTGTCTATTTCCATGTGTCTCTGCATGTCTGCATGTGTGCATCTCGGTGTAGATGTGTGTCTGTGTGTGTGTGTGTGTGTGTGTGTGTGTCTGTGTCCATGTGTGTCTGTGTCCATGTGCGTCTGTGTGTGTCTGTGCATCTGTGTGTGTCTGTGTCCATGTGTGTCGGTCCATGTGTCTGTGTGTCTGTGTCCATGTGTGTCTGTCTTCATGTGTCCATGCACGTCTGCATGTGTCTCTGTGGGACTGTGTGTTACTGTGTACATGTACATGTGCTTTTGTGTGTGTGTCCATGTGTCTCTGTGTCTGTCTGCCTGTGTCTAAGGTTCATAGGACAGAAGCCAGAGCCCCACTTCTGTCAGGGTCACGGGGAGGTCAGTGTCCTGGAAAACACATCCCCAAGGGCCTCTGACTCACGGAACCACTTCCTCATGCCCTCCCCATCCCCACAGCTGGGGAGCACAGGCGCCCACAGCTCAGACCCGCAGCTGTGACTCACCCACCTGCTGGCCTCCAGCTGGGTCACTGCCCAGGAAGGGTAGCTGGGGACAGGGAGGGGCCCACAGGAGGCAGGGTCCCAGGCAGGGTCTTACCCAGCGGCTCAGTGGCCCTGGGCAGCCCTTTTCTCACAGGACGGGAGGCCTCCAAAACCCTTTGTGCCCGAGGCCCAAGACCACTGAGAAGGGCCTGTGAGGCGGGGCAGCCACGCAGGCCTCTCACCCTGGCCGGTGCTGGCCCCGAGTGAGCGAGATGGCGTTTCACTGGGTCTTGATCTGCACACGTCCGAGTTTGCAAACACGGCTTCACGTCTGTTTCTCCTGAGGGAGACGCCCCTTCCTGTCTCGGGGTCTTTTCCCATTTTACTGATTTATAGAAATCCCTTACATATTCCTGAGGTCCACCTTTCGTTAGTTATGTCCCCAGTGAGTATCTTCTCATTTTAGCTTGTCTTTCACTTTCTTTGAGGTTATTTTGACGAACAGTTTTTTTTTTTTTAATGTACTCACAGTTTATCAGACTCCTATTTCATAGCCAGGGCTTCCTATAGTGTATTTAAGAAACCCTTCCCTATGCCAAGGCCATAAATTGTCCACCTACATTTTCCAGACAAAGTTTTAAAGGAAAACTCTGACAGAAGTTCTTGCCCCATCTGGGGCTGGCTTTGTGTACGTTGGGAAATAGGGATCTCATTTCTTTTCCATACGGAAAATCATTTTCCCACACCCAGTGACTGCTCTGTTCTTGTGGGAAGGGAAACCCCACTGGAGAACAGGGCAGCGGGGCCCCAGCGAAGGATGAGCGAGGCCCAGCCCAGACGCCTGCCCCAGGAGTTGTCAAACTCTGGGATGAATTCAGCCTGGAATGACTTTAATCCACTCGAATCTGAGGATAAAACTCGGAGAAGTCTTTGCTCCCGGTGAGTGTGCAGTTTGCACGATGAGCTAAATGCCATCAGTACCAGGCTTTGGGGTTTTCTGTTCTCCTCTCACAGAAAAGGGTATAGCAGGCAATGCGGGCCCCAAACTGAAGGGGTGTGCATGTGTGTGCTTCTCTACGGTTTGTCTGTGTGTGTGTCTGTGTGTACATTCAAGCCTGGGTATGTGTCTTTCTGTGTCTGCATGTGCACGCATGTGTCTACGTGTGTGTGCATGTGTGCCTG
>NW_016894185.1:0-621 GCF_001698545.2 Rhinopithecus bieti | reverse complement strand
GCCTGTAATCCAAGCTACTTGGGAGCCTGAGACAGGAGAATGGTTTGAACCCGGAGGTGCAGACTGCAGTGAGCTGAGATTGGGCCACTGTACTCCAGCCTAGGCAACAAGAGCAAAACTCTCTCTCAAGAAAACAAAACAAAACAAAACACAATAGTACCTACTTTGAATAGGAGGATTTAAAAAAAAAAAAAGGTACCTGCTTTGAATAGGATTTAATGAAATCATGCACCTAAAGCGCTTTGCACGGGGCCTGGCACATAGAAGTGCGCCATACATTGTGGCCATTAATGGGAACCTAAGGAAGTGGATCTGACTTGATACTCGGACCTGCAAAGGAAGCTTGCTCCTCTCTGGAGGCGTGCAAATAGAAGAGCCCACAAAGGATTCTAACAACTGTAACCCCTCTCCCCAACCCTGCAGCCTCGCGCCTGCCCTTATTTATGTATTTATTTATTTGAGACAGAGTCTCGCTCTGTCGCCCAGGCTGGAGTGCAGTGACATGAGCGCTCAGCTCACTGCAACCTCTGCCTTCCGGGTTTCAAGCGATTCTCCTGACTCAGCCTCCTGAGTAGCTGGGGTTACAGGCACCCACCACCATGCCAGGCTAATTTTTTTTTT
>NW_016894184.1:0-1000 GCF_001698545.2 Rhinopithecus bieti | reverse complement strand
TTAGCAATTTGTTTTGTTTAATCTAAATAAATGAATTTGTAATTCATTACTTTAAAATTAAATCTACAAGAATTTTAAAGTCTAGGTCTCGCCTTCCATAACATTGTTTAAAAAATTACGCAGATCTCTGATAAACATTATTTTCTTCCTTGACTTTCCGTTTCCAGTCTGAAACTTCAATTCTCACACCACAGTATTTTTTAAAATGTTCCTTTTGTCCTATAGTTCTATTCAGATGTAAAATTTGAATAAATTCTTCTTCTTTTATCCTACTTAAATTTTAAAATTCTGAAGGCAGTTAATAACATCCCCATTAGAACCAAATTTTATACAATTCCAATTAATACTTTCAATTCAAGATCCTATCCTTTTCAGTCATTCAGAATTTTATTGCTTTGCTTTGACAAACTTCAATTTAACCACTTTTCACTTGATAAAAAAGTAACTAGGATAAAATTCAGCTATTCTTGTACTTAGAAAACTTTCTAAAACCTTTTTTTAATCCATAGATTAGTAGAGTTCCTAATGTATTTTAGAAGATATCTAGTCAAATTATGCAAGATGTCTTTTAACATGCTGTATTTCATTCAATCCTTACCACAAAACCATGATGTAATCCCTTTTGTGTTTGCTCCAAAGATAACTGGGATAAAAGAGAGTTTATCTAACAATAAATTGATATCCTCATTACATGACTCTCTTACTCTAAACTCTATGTTCTTTTATCGTATTTATTATCTTCTTCTTGCCTGAAGGGACACACGCCTATGATCATGATACTCACAGCCCAAGGACTTGACCAAAATTAAGGAGTTAGTTGTAAAGACAAAGATAGGGAGGCCGAGACGGGCGGATCACGAGGTCAGGAGATCGAGACCATCCTGGCTAACACGGTGAAACCCCGTCTCTACTAAAAAATACAAAAAAACTAGGCGGGCGAGGTGGCGGGCGCCTGGCCTGCAGTCCCAGCCACACGGGAGGCTGAGGCAGGAGAATGGCG
>NW_016894183.1:0-1020 GCF_001698545.2 Rhinopithecus bieti | reverse complement strand
CAATCTCAGATCACTGCAACCTCTGCCTCCCAGGTTCAAGCAACTCTCCTGTCTCAGCCTCCTGAGTAGTTGGGACTACAGGCACCTGCTACCAGGCCCGGTTGATTTTGTATTTTACTAGATATGGGGTTTCACCATATTGGTCAGGCTGGTATCTAACTCCTGACCTCAGGTGATCTGTCCGCCTTGGCCTCCCAAAGTGCTGGGATTACAGGCATGAGCCACCACGCCTGGCCTTCTCTAATTCTTTTAATTGTGATGTTAGGGTGTCTATTTCAGATATTTCCTGCTTTCTTGTGTGGGTATTTAGTGCTATAAATTTCCCTCTAAACACTGCTTTAGCTGTGTCCCAGAGATTCTGGTACTTCGTGGCTTTGTTCTCATTGGTTTCAAATAACTTATTTATTTCTGCCTTAATTTCTTTATTTACCCAGTAGTCATTCAGAAGTAGGTTGTTCAGTTTCCATGTAGTTGTGCGATTTTCAGTGAGTTTCTTAATCCTGAGTTCCAATTTGATTGCATTGTGGTCTGAGAGACTGTTTGATATGATTCCCATTTTTTGCATTTGCTGAGGAGTGTTTTACTTCCAATTATGTGGTCAATTTTAGAATAAGTGTGATGTGGTGCTGAGAAGAAAGTATATTCTGTTGATTTGAGGTGGAGAGTTCTGTAGATATCTATCAGGTTCATTTGGTCCAGAGCTGAGTTCAAGTCCTGAATATCATTGTTAATGTTCTGTCTCGTAGGTCTGTCTAATATTGACAGTGGGGTGTCAAAGTCTCCCACTATTATTGTGTGGAAATCTAAGTCTCTTTGTAGGTCTCTAAGAACTTGTTTTATGAATCTGGGTGCTCCTGTATTGGGTGCATATATATTTAGGATAGTTAGCTCTTCTTGTTGCGTTGACCCCTTTATCATTATGTAGTGCTCTACTTTGTCTTTTTTTTATCTTTTGTGTTTAAAGTCTGTTTTATCAGAGACTAGGATTGCAACTCCTGTTTATAAACTACCACCAGAGAA
>NW_016894182.1:0-1006 GCF_001698545.2 Rhinopithecus bieti | reverse complement strand
TATATATGTATATACACACGTATATATATGCCAGAATATATATATATATATTCGTATTTAAGAAAATGTTAATTAAATCATAGCATTCATGAATCCAAGTGAGTAGTTCTTGACACATAACATTTTCCTAACTTAAATTCAATTGATATGTTCTAAGAAGAGAGCTTAAGTTAATCTTTGACATGAAGATGAAATTTTCTCATTTTCAGAGGAACTGGTGCTTTAGAGCCATGCTCCTTCCTGATACCTAATTATCTTCTCTCTCACCTGAATGAAATTAATTGTCTTGGACACCTACATTCAAATGATGTGTGCACTGTGTAGAAGAAAGGAAGATAATAAATCTTGTTTCACCACTTTCTAATTTATGTTTCTTGTCATTGATCAATTCTGCTGGTATATGGGTGAGTATAAATTTCTTATTTGTATAGTACTTGAACTTTTTTTTCAGTAAAAAAATAGCTGCTGGCACAGCCTTTGGGAGCTCTTTGAATGTGAATTTACTTAAACCAAACTACTTGTGGACACTCTCCCCTCTGGATTATTGAGGCCAAGAGGGAGTCCTTGTATGAATTTGCTGAAAATATTTCTGAGAATGTTCTTTACAATGTTAATATTTAAAGACAACATGGAAAATCTCATACTGACTCTTGCTTTGCAGAACAAACACTTTGCTTAAAGTGTATAAGTGGGGTCCAGCAGAGGAAGCCCTCTGATGACATCTTTTGGAATTCTGGTTCATTCTGTAAAGTAAAGCATATTCTACAATTGGGTGAAAGATGAAAATTATAACCTAGAATTCAAAGTAAATCAGTTTGTGAAAGTGCACGATTATTTTGGAGATAGTGATTAGAAATAGTCGAGGACTATTATTTGTTTTATTTTCTTCAGTTACCACTTCTTGCTATTTACCATTTTCATTTTTTGTAATTAAAAGTTTATTAAAGAAATGTCCAACATGGCACAAGTATACATATGTAACAAACCTGCACGTTATGCACATGTA
>NW_016894181.1:0-233 GCF_001698545.2 Rhinopithecus bieti | reverse complement strand
ACACACACACAGACACACACAGACACACACAGACACACACACACACACAGACACACACACACAGACACACAGACACACAGACACACACAGACACACACACACAGACACACAGACACACACACACACAGACACAGACACACACACACACACACACACAGCCTCACACACACACAGACACACACACACACACACAGACACACACACACACACAGACACACAGACACACACACACA
>NW_016894180.1:0-669 GCF_001698545.2 Rhinopithecus bieti | reverse complement strand
GTACGATGGAAAATGAATGAAGAATGAGGACACTCCACCGCTCTCCAAGTTATCAAGATGAAGACCCAAGATGATGGCATTCACCTGAAGGCAGCCTGGAAAGTGGGAGACAAGCTTTGCCCACTCCCTGGGGTTGACTAGAGCCCCAGCCCAGTGCAGCCTAGGGGTGTAAGGATCAAGATCCATTCAATGAGAGACCCTTCCTCCCAAGCTGTGAGCTGTGGGTGTCAGTTAGTCCCATTTGTGACCTTGGGAACTTAGTGTTCTCAGAAGAAAGGGGTGGCCGGTTCGTGTCCAGTTCTTATATCCAAGGTGCAGCAGCTGAGCATTCCAAATTCTGGAACCACCAGAAAGGCTGGCCTCTCTTCAGCATGGGATCTTCTGGACTTTTGAGCCTCCTGGTGCTATTCATCCTCTTAGCGAATGTCCAGGGACCTGGTCTGACTGACTGGTTATTTCCCAGTAAGTACTGGCCTCAGCCCTTACCCTAGAGAGAGGGGAGTCTGCTGGGAGGAAGGAACAGGGAACAACTCTTCAGATCTGGGTTGCTTTCCACCATGTTAGCCCAGGTCCCGGGTTGGGAGAGGAGAGAGATCTTTGTGAGATCCCTTCTGTGGAAGCGCTCTTCTGGGAATGCAGTAACCCCTACTTAGGCAATCCCCACTTTCA
>NW_016894178.1:0-704 GCF_001698545.2 Rhinopithecus bieti | reverse complement strand
CCCCTTTGAAGTCTAGGGCCTTTATCAAGGAGGTGGAGGAGAGTCACCGGATGTAGCTTTCAGGGGAGTCGCTACAGGAATCCGGGAAACCAAGGGACCTTCTACTTATCCCGCGAGCAAAACAGGCCCCTTTCTTGAGGCATCATCTCTATTCACTCCTGGTTCTTTCAAATGTAGTCCCATAAAGTGTCCCTGTATCCCTAGGGGCTCACTGCTTTGAGATAAAGGACAGCATCCAGAAGTTCCTTTAAACATCAGACACTAATATTCCATGACTATAATGTAACAATGATCATTGTTATCATTTGCTGAACACTCAGGAAGTAAGGATTTCTGAAAAGGGATTTTAAAACTACAGAGGGATCTGGAATCAGACTTCGTGGGTTCAAATCTTGGTAGCCCTGTAATCTTGGGCAAGTTACTTACATTTTGTGGGCCTCAGTTTCTAAAGCACATGGGTGTGAAACTGCTCCTTCCCTAGGGAGATAGATGTCCCAACATCAGAGAAGAATGTGAATTCAGAGAAAGGGATGTGTGTACAAGGCACAGACAATGCCCGGACAACAAGAAGTGCTGTGTCTTCAGCTGTGGAAAAAAATGTTTAGATCTCAAACAAGGTAATATTCAGAGCCGCAGAATAACCAACTCTTCCTCCCCCCGTCCTCACCTTCTGCCTTCCTGGACTGGCTTTGTGCCCTGATCGC
>NW_016894177.1:0-806 GCF_001698545.2 Rhinopithecus bieti | reverse complement strand
AAAAAAAAAAAAAAAAAAACTTTGAGTCACTTTTCTGGTACTGGGAACAGAGACTGATGTGTTTCCCTTTGAGTGACACTCTCACTCTTAGGAGCTAAGTGCTTGGTATAGGAAAGTGCAGCACTCCTGGGTCTCCTGGTGTGGAATCCCTGAACTATGAGCCATTGTAAGGGTGATTAGACTCCAGTATTCTCAGCAGTACCATGCTTAAGTTAGATCCTCTGTCTCATAGTTTAGCATTAGGTAGAAAAGGGAGCACCCACTTCTCAGCTGCACCCAGCCAGTAGTTAGCCTCACCAACAGGTAGCTAGTGGCAGGACGAGAAATTTGATTTCTTGCTCACTGCAGAAAGACAGTCCCCTGACTGGGATTTGGAGTGAAAGGGAACCTCATATTCCTGGCTGTCCTAGCCAGGAGTGGAGTTTTGTCTTGCTAAGTTGGGGCAAGGAGGGAGAAACTGAGTCTTGGTTCATATACCACACACTTTTATTCTTCTTACCAAATTTTAGTACATTGTCTTGAATTTTTTTTTATTTGCTATATGCTGTTAGGACCATTTCTAGATACTTAAAATTTCTTTAAAAAATATTTTCACTGGTTTTACTAGAAAGCAGATCAACAGAGATCCCCAAGCTGTCATGCCAGAGGTAGAACCTGGACCATTGATTTTTTTCCTTATTTTTTGTGATAAAATATGTATAACAGAATTTACCATCTGAACAATTTTAAGTGTAAATTTCAGTGGTATTAAATGTACTTACAATGTGCAACTATCACCATCATACTATTATGATTTATGTAGAATA
>NW_016894176.1:0-234 GCF_001698545.2 Rhinopithecus bieti | reverse complement strand
CTCACGCCAGTTAGAATGGTGATCATTGAAAAGTCAGGAAACCACAGATGCTGGAGAGGAAGTGGTGGAATAGGAACACTTTTACATTGTTGGTGGGAGTGTAAATTGGTTCAACCATTGTAGAAGACAGTGTGGCGATTCCTCAGGGATCTAGAACCAGAAATACCATTTGGCCCAGCAGTCCCACTAGTGGCTATATACCCAAAGGATTATAAATCATTCTACTATGAAGAC
>NW_016894175.1:0-234 GCF_001698545.2 Rhinopithecus bieti | reverse complement strand
CTCTCATCTCTCTCTCCTCTCTCTTCTCTTTATCTCACTCCCCTCAAGAAATTGAGCAAAGGATGCAGAAATAGGTCAGGAGATTGAGCTGAAAGATCCTTTATCAGGACTGGTACCTTGGCAAATTGAAGCCATATGCACACTTAAGTTACATGGGAGCAGAGAAATCCTGAGCAGTAATAACAATAATGGCTACTATTTATTGAGTATTCATCATGGCAGGTGCTATGTGAA
>NW_016894174.1:0-229 GCF_001698545.2 Rhinopithecus bieti | reverse complement strand
GGAAGAGAGAGAGAAGGAGGGGAGAGAGAGAGAGAGAAAGGAAGAGAGAGAGAAGGAGGGGAGAGAGAGAGAGAGAAAGGAAGAGAGAGAGAGGAGGGGGAGGAGAGAGAGAGAAAGGAAGAGAGAGAGAAGGAGGGGAGAGAGAGAGAGAGAAAGGAAGAGAGAGAGAAGGAGGGGAGAGAGAGAGAGAGAAAGGAAGAGAGAGAGAAGGAGGGGAGAGAGAGAGACA
>NW_016894173.1:0-1198 GCF_001698545.2 Rhinopithecus bieti | reverse complement strand
TCCTGCAAAGGACAAGAATTCATCCTTTTCATGGCTGCATAGTATTCCACCTTGTATATGTGCCACATTTTCTTAATCTAATGTAGATTTTATGTAAAATCTTCAAATATTTGAATTTGTTAAATTCAAACAAAACATTTTGGCCTACATGTGGATGTCTGTTTACTGTTTCTGGTTTTAATTCATTGTTTTAAAAGAGACAATGTGTGAAGCCTTCTCTGTCTTGGACAGTGGAGTGGGATTCTTTGTGAACAATGTTTAGTAGCCTTGCTGCTTTCCTGAGTCACTGCTGCCTTCCATGTGGCACACAGACGCCGGATTAAACAACTGGGGTGGCACAAGGATATGTCGTTCCAGGGGTTCATTTTTTGAAGTAAAAGAAAGACACAATCCTGAACTAAAGCAGATGTACATGTCAGACACACAAGGGCAGCACAGCACAAGATGGAAGATGATTCATTCTGTCTTGCAGGTGCTATAGGAATTTGAAGAAGAGAGGTCAGTTTGGACCAGAGGCTTTCAGTCTTCCTAGAAGAGATGGGGTTAGAACACCATGTCACCCCATGAAATGTGGGCCGGCTTTCAGGACAAGTTCCTGCCCTGCAGATACAAAGAAGTGGGGTGTGGGACAGCAAAGAACCAAGGGTCTGTGCAGTGAAATGTTAATTATGATGTTCATTCATTTATCTCTGGGTCTATAAAAGGAATAAAGTGGAAAAGAAGTTGGACAGGAGCCTCCACACTAGCCAAGGACATGAACAAGGAGAAAGAAAACACAGTTTAAATTCACGGTGTTTAGCAGAGAAAGGAGATCTTGTAAGCAAATGTTAATTAAGTACACTTTGAAAATGAGTTTATAGCGTCAGTGCCACACTGTGGTAGTTCCAATTAATTTCCAACATTCCTTTCATGATCCATGAACTTCTAGGTCTTCACCTGTGATGGAAGAGTATAGCTTGAATACGGTCACTATGGTTCAGATTAAAATAACTCATCTCCAGCATATGAGATATATAAGTCACCCATTTTCACAACTTTAGACTTGATTCCCAACAGCAAAAAACAAATAAAGATGTGATTTGCTGCTCTGCTATAAACCCAGACTCTAGTCCCTATCTCCTCCAAATCATCTATCTTGCTGTAATCAACATTTTATTTTATTTTATTTTATTTTATTTTATTTTATTTTATTTTATTT
>NW_016894172.1:0-1003 GCF_001698545.2 Rhinopithecus bieti | reverse complement strand
ATATTAGGTATTCCTGAAATGTCTGTTCCGTTCAATGTAATTTTTCCTTCTCCAAAACACAGTTTAGATTCCTGTGCATTGATAACTACTGGATTTTAAATGTTTGACACTTACAAAGATAAATTTAGGTGCAAATCTAAGTTCTTGAAATTCACTGAGTTGATTCCATTAACAACTTTTTACAAATGCAGTAAAGTTTAGGCAATTGAGATTCCAAAATCCAGTGACTCAAATATAAGCACTATATGGATGGATGGTTCTTGTAACATATGCAATTATTATGGAATTTAATTGAAAGAAATATATTATTAGTATTGGTCTTCATGTTCTTGAATTGAAGTACGTGTTAATATTTTTTCTCCCACTGCTCTGCATTTATAAAATGCTAGTTTTAACTTATTTTAAAGGCAATATCAGAAATCTATGTTGGAAGCTCCTGGTTAATGACCCAGATGGAAACCTTGAGCGTAACCTGCAACACTGAGCATTAAGTTTTACATGCTCCTGAAAACTTGTGCATACTTGCCAAAATCTCCACAACTTCAATGCATTTCCATTCTGTTGGGATTCCCTAGGGTGCATACATATTCAATTACTTTCTTTGCCTCTAGACTCTCAGTATTATCACATTCACCTAATTGTCTTGACTACTGTGATGTGCATCAGTGATAAATATATTACTCCAGATCTCTGTGACTCAAGCGAATATTTCTAAATTTCAATTATAAATATTTTCTGAATGTCTTCAAGCAACTCAAAATTAACATGTTCAAGAAAATTATCTCCTCTCCTAATCTATATTTTATATTCATTTTATTTACATTTAATTGACTTTATTAATAATACAACATAAATTCAATGTAGATAGTATTAGAATAACAAAAATGATAACAATGAAATATAAATCACAACTGATTTAATCATAAAGGAGGAATCATTTTCTTAGCCATACCATTTATTCACATGTATTTATTTATGTGTTAATGTGTCTTAAAATTATATG
>NW_016894171.1:0-1000 GCF_001698545.2 Rhinopithecus bieti | reverse complement strand
CCCCCGAGACCTCCCCCGTCCCCGACCTCCCCTCCACCCTGACCTCTCCCACACGACCTCCCCGCCTTCTCCCCTGCCCCCCTTCCCTTAATTCTTTCTGAAGAAGGAAAGAGAGGCTGCGCACTGAGAGGCCGGGGTGGGGCCTCGGGAAGTTCCGCTGTTTGCAGGGAGAAGCAGCCTGGCCTAGACTCTGCTGTTCCTGGGTGGTGACTTGGGATTCAGTCTGTGAGGTGGAGGCTTGTTAACAGGAATTCCTCTCGCTTTGCTGAGTTTTTTTCCTTTTCACCCAATAAATTTCGTTCCCCTCATCCTTCAAAGTGTCTGCGAGCCTAATCTTTCCTGGTCCTGTCACAATAACCTAGTTTTTTCCTACAATATCTATACAAACAAACTCATAAATCATGTGGCTTCCCCTGGTCTTTTGAAAAAAGAGCAAATTAACTTGAAAGTAAATGTTAACATTTCAAACAACCAATTAGAAACTAGTATTGAAAATTAGTTGTTTGGTTAAGACAAGCTGTATGTTCTATAAAGTGATGATTGATTTTGTCACTTCGGGAGGAAAATTTTCAAAAGAATTTGTCCCTTGGTATGTAAATACTAAGTTCCAGAGAAAAAAACATAGTCTAAAATTCAACAGAGCTGAGTAGCACTGTGTTGAATTTTACTGTTTTCAATTATTAACAAATTCTTATTTTGGCTACTCTCAATAAAATTTAACAGTAAATAGTATAGTGTAGCGTTTCAAAGTTAATGAGAATTATTAATGGTAATTTTATCATATGCCTTCCCTACAATGCTAGTAGATTAATAACTAAATAGGGAAGTTACCCACAGCTTGGCTGCCAGAAAGAATTACATAAACTAATTAGCAGAAAACCTTGGAGGAAACTGGTTTCATTTAAAATCTTGATAAAAGAAGGGAAAGATGCCAAAAGGAAAAAATAAGCAGATTTTCCTACATACTAACTATTGTTTCTTTATAATAAAATATATTGTA
>NW_016894170.1:0-222 GCF_001698545.2 Rhinopithecus bieti | reverse complement strand
AGGAGGTAAAGTAAACAGGACTTGACAGAGAAGTAGAGTGGGGAGGTTAGGGGCTAAGTCACTCATATGCCAGCAGGTAAAGATTCTGAATTCAGACATAGTGAGTTCAACTCTTACCTCCAGTTTTAGCAGCCTTTTGTCTAGGATAAATTAAAACATTCCTTCACTGTGCCTCAGTTTCCTCAGATAATAAAAGGATCAGTGTAGAAGGTTATTTTGAGG
>NW_016894169.1:0-552 GCF_001698545.2 Rhinopithecus bieti | reverse complement strand
TGTTTATTTCTGGAGTGGGCACGCTGAGTTTTCAACTCTGGAGTCTTTCTGCAGATGTATGTGAAATGCCAAATGAAACTGGCCCCTGCCTGGCTTTTTTTATTCGGTGGTGGTATGACAAGAAAATAATAGTTGCTCCACATTTGTCTATGGTGGCTGCCAGGGAAACAATAACAACTTCCAATCCGAAGCCAACTGCCTGAACACCTGCAAGAATAAACGTGAGCCCCTAGGGATTTCATCTTTATGTCCCCTTTATCTCCAACTTCTAGAGCTCCCAGTTTATACCTGTGTCATTCTCAATTGTTTCCAATAAAGAACTTGATGTAATCCTGTGCCTCTGAGGCTGCGTAATTGACATCTTTTGGCACATTACACTTTGCAGAGTAAGGGATCATTGAGGTTTCTGGTGACATCATTCAAGGGAGTGAAGACAATCAGAACTTTGAGTTGAGAGCTCCAGGGATATTGTTATTGTTATCTTCTTCTGTTTCCACAAAAGATTGTAAAACCCTTTTAGGCAAGGACCCAAGGACAATGCCTTAGTTTGGG
>NW_016894168.1:0-1187 GCF_001698545.2 Rhinopithecus bieti | reverse complement strand
TTCAACATAGTATTAGAAGTTCTGGTGAGGGCAATCAGGCAAGAGAAAGAAATAAAAGGTATTTAAATAGGAAGAGAAGAAGCCAGTTTGTCTCTGTTTTCAGACAACATGATTGTATATTTAGAAAACCCCATCGTCTCAGCTCAAAATTTTAAGCTAATAAGCAACTTAGTCTCAGGATACAAAATCAATGTGCAAAATCACAAGCACTCCTATATACTAATAATAGACAGACAGCCAAATCCTGAGTGAGCTCCCATTCACAATTACTACAAACAGAATAAAATACCTAGGAATACAACTTACAAGGTATGTGAAGCACCTCTTCAAGGAGAATTACAAACCACTGCTCAAGGAAATAAGAGAGGACACAAACAAATGGAAAATATTCCATGCTCATGGAGAGGAAGAATCAATATTGTGAAAATGGTCATACTTCCCAAAGTAATTTATAGATTCAATGCTATTCCCATGAAGCTACCAATGATTTGTTCACAGAATTAGAAAAAACTATTTTAAGTTTCATTTGACACCAAAAAAGAGCCCCTATAGCCAAGAAAATTCTAAGCAAAGAGAACAAATCTGGAAGCATCACGTTACCTGACTTCAAACTATATTACAAGCCTGCAGTAACCAAAATAGCATGGTATGCATATCACAACAGATATACAGACCAATAGAACAGAACAGAGGACTCAGAAATAACGCCACACATCTATAACCATCTGACCTTTGACAAACCTGACACAAACAAGCAATGGGGAAAAGATTCCCTATTTAATAAATAAGAAAACTGGCTAGTGATATGCAGAAAACTGAAACTGGACCCCTTCCTTACACCTTATACAAAATTAACTCAAGATCAATTAAAGACTTAAAGGTAAGACCTAAAACCATAAAACCCTGGAAGAAAACCTAGGCAATACCATTCAGGACGCAGACGTGAGCAAAGACTTCATGTCTAAAACACCAAAAGCCTGGCAATAAAACCCAAAATTAACAAATAGGATCTAGGTAAACTAAGGAGCGTCTGCACAGCAAAAGAAATTACCATCAGAGTGAATAGGCAACCTACAGAATGGGAGAAAATTTTGCAATCTATCCATCTGTCAAAGGGCTAATATTCAGAATCTACAAGGAACTTAAACAAATTTACAATAAAAACAAACAACCTCATCAAAAGTGGG
>NW_016894167.1:0-800 GCF_001698545.2 Rhinopithecus bieti | reverse complement strand
GTGTAATTAACTCCTAAACTTATACAATAGCAAAGAAAGATGAGAGGTAAGCCAACCAGAGGAGGCAGGAGTTACAATTTCTCAAAGTCCATCAAGAAAAGGTAAATGCTAACAATATAGAATGTAGTGGATAGAGTTTTCCTACACTCTATGATGTCTCAGGGAAATTGGATCCTTATTCTCGTCAGAGGAGAAAAGGCATTTCTTCTATCAGTATTTACAACAGCAGTTACATGGACTGCATATGTCATGTTTTACCACACATTGTCCCAAAGAGATGGCCATTAGACTCTTTCTTCTATGGAATCAACTAGGTTATAGTTCTGATTTCTTTTCCTATACTGTTAGGCATTTAGGGCCTGGGCTGCTAATCATATCAAGGATGGCCAGATAAGTAGTTGCTAGATTACATAGGGAAAACGTATATACTAAACTTTTAGAAGATCTAGCTGAAAACCAGTTATTCCATTAAGGTGAAATATAACATTTGCCCCTAAATTCAAATTTGCTGCACTCATAATAGGTTTCATCACCCAGCTTCATACGTAAGGTCTGTAGATTTCTACTATCTAAGTAGGCAGTTGGGTTGCAAAGTACAGTTTCCTGCAAGACACCAGGCCTCAAAAAAGGCATGAATTCAAGCAATCCTTATCAAGATAATTTCACCTTCTTCAATTCATTGAGAAAACTGATGCCATTTTGTGTGAGACTCGCTGTCTCCCAATTATTTTCATTGACATCTTCTGTTTACTTCTTATCATCAATTGAAGAGAATAGGCTATAAGTCCAGGTAAAGGTCA
>NW_016894166.1:0-258 GCF_001698545.2 Rhinopithecus bieti | reverse complement strand
CGGGGGGGCCCCCCCCTGAAACCCCAACACTTTGGGGGGGGGGGGGGCGGGGCCAGGGCCCCCCCCCCCCCCCCCCCCCTGGGGGGAAAACAAAACCCCCCCCCAAAAAAAAAAAAAAAAAAAAAAAAAGTTTAAGGCCAGTCGAGGTGGCTCACGCCTGTAATCCCAACACTTTGAGAGGCTGAGATGGGAGGATCCTTTGAGCTCAGGAGTTTGAGACTAGCCTGGGCAACATAGTGAGATCCCATATCTATAAAT
>NW_016894165.1:0-888 GCF_001698545.2 Rhinopithecus bieti | reverse complement strand
ATAAAACTAAACCCCAGAAAACAAATTACTAAAAGTTCAGTGTTAGTTTGAGGAGGCAGGATTTGAAATCAGGTCTGTATTATTCCAGTGCTTTCCACAGTGTTGAGCTGTCCAATGGAAAGTGCCTCCTAACTCCTCTGATTTTCACCTTTTATATTGAGGCTATAAGTTATTTTCTTCTTTAACCCTTTATCTAATAAGAGCCAGTTAAAATTTCTAATAAAGTCTCTAAGCCAGTCAAAATGTAATCTTGTCTTAATATAAAGTTCTGGGTATTTGCAGGCCAAGTTGCCCTTTTAGACAGTCCGCAACAGTTGGTATCCTGAAGAAAGTGGGCATAAGCATTGGGAGAGGTATTATCTTCCTAAGCGTTCAATGGCTAATAATTGTTTGTCTTCTTCAGAGCATAGTTTGCATTCATTCAAGACTTACTTTTCCCCAATCCCTCCATAACATAAATCCCTTCCTAAGTGTGTGTTGTTGGCTCAGTTTGTCCATGTAGTAAAGCATTTAGCATGAGTGTGGATAAAGGAGGAGAAGGGTAAAATCCAGTAAATACAGCCAGTTGAAGGCAACCTCACATAGAAAACAATATGGAAGATTATTCATAAAATACTAGCCAATATTCTGTGTAATGCCCGTGTATGTGTGTGTGTGTGTGTGTGTGTGTGTGTGTGTGTATGGGCATGCATGTATTGGCACGGGATGTATTGGAGAGATAAAATGACTTTATTATTTTATGCATTTCAAAAAATGGTAGAATTTTACGTAATTTTACATTTTCTTTTGTGTTTTAATTTCAGTAATTAAAAAACCTTTTGAAATAATAACATTACAAAAAACCCACTTTTTGAATATTGAAACCACTTCAATATTCTGTTTCTCCAA
>NW_016894164.1:0-266 GCF_001698545.2 Rhinopithecus bieti | reverse complement strand
GTGTGTGTGTGTTTGGGTGTGTGTGTGTTTGTGTGTGTGTGGTGTGTGTGTGTTTGTGTGTGTTTGTGTGTGTTTGGGTGTGTTTGGGGTGTGTGTGTGTGTGTGTGTGTGTGTGTGTTTGTGTGTGTGGTGGTGTGTGTGTGTGTTTGTGTGTGTGTGTGGTTGTGTGTGTGTGTGTGGTGTGTGTGTGTTTGGGGTGTTTGGGGTGTGTGTGTGTTTGTGTGTGTGTGGTGTGTGTGTGGTGTGTGTGTGTTTGGGGGTGTTTG
>NW_016894163.1:0-1495 GCF_001698545.2 Rhinopithecus bieti | reverse complement strand
AACCACGCTCAGGCCACACAGAGACACATACTTGGTTTCTGGGACTGAGACCCAGGCCTGGCAGGACCGTGCCCACAGATACTGCAAATGTTCCTACAGCCTAGAGGTGCTGTATACACACACAAGTACACACAGCCAGGCATTCGGGGTGTGGGTGCCACATGGAACATCCCTTCCTGCTCTTGCCAGGCACCTGCACAGAGCGTCTCCAGCCCCATCTCCTAACAGGGGCTGGGAGTAAGAGAAATCTAACTGCCCCCCACCCGTCTTCCCCTCAACCCTGCTAAGTTATCCCAGGCCTGTGCGTGGTGGAAAAGCCAGCCTTGGCCCTGCAGCCTCCACCTCTCTGCTGGAGGACTGACAGGTTGCTTACAGCTTTGCACCCCGGCATCAGCACAGGGGCCCTGCCCCACCCTCCGGCAGCTCAGGGAGTGTTTTCCTGTGAGGCCTCCCCATCAGGGGATCAGAAGGAGAAGCCCGATGCCCCGTCCCGGCTTTCCCAAAACGCACAGGACACGTGTGCAATTCATAGGAAAGGCCCAGGTTGCCCTCGTGAGTACCACCTGCTACAGGTAGGTGGCGCTCACGTTCCTGCCCAAATGCAGCCTATCGGGGAGTCAGAGTCGGTCCCCCCGGCCCACCTCCCAGTCCCTGTTGGCTTTTGGTAGCTCTCGCATGCAGTTCTATTAACAGCTGTCTAGAAGCGATGCTTTAGTGGCCTAACCCAGGGTCAAATACAGCTCTTTCTAGCAAAATCAGGCAGCTCTGCCCCATCTGCAGGGGCACCGATTAGTCTACTAACAGCCAGAGGTCCACCTAGCCGAGCGCTGGGAGAAGCTGAGCCGCCGGAGGTGGGCTCCTGGTGATGGGTGTCCAAGAAGCGGTTTCCCTGGGAGCTTCTGCCTCCGTGGGCCTCTCAGCCTGCCTGGTGTGGCCGCCCGGGCGTGGCTCAGCCATGTCCCCTCCCCAGGTTCTTCCTGCACCCCTCCCCTCCCCACAGTGGAATTGTTGAAGTGTGGCGAGTCTGTGCTCGGGACAATAAAGCTTGTGACAGGTCCAGGACCCCTGCAGTTGTCTCGTCTGCTCCTCTCCGTGGGGACCCTGGGCTTCCCGATCTCTCCCAATTCTTGGGCACCCTGGTGCCAGGAGATGGCCCCGATCCTGCCCTCTGCCAGCTCATTGCTTCCCAGGTAGGCACGACCTCAGGGAGGCTGGAGCTGAAGACATCTGGGGCTGTCCTTGTCCCGGGAGAGGCACCTTAGCAAGGACAGGCAGAGGACAGGTCCTGGGTTCACATTTGAACCTGCTGGAGGGATAAATAGGCCTGCAAAAAAAATCAACAGAAACAGTAATGGATCCGCTCACACACTTGTGATGAGTCCGATGAGGTTTCCAGCCTCAGTGGGCAAATTCTGGTTCCTGCAGCAGGCTTTCTGGAGATGAGATCAACAGCACAACGTGTTGCAAACTTTGTGGTCAAATAGGCTTTCTTTTT
>NW_016894162.1:0-889 GCF_001698545.2 Rhinopithecus bieti | reverse complement strand
CTTCAGAAGAGAATTTCTTATGAATATACATTCATTTTAAAATTATATTTTAACTATTAAAATAAATTTAATTGAGTAGAATAAAATAGCATCATCAGATGAAGGCTGTCTTTCGAAAAGTAGTTTTAATTACCAATTTTAAGGTCAAAGAGTATCTAAAAGGAGTGATCTTCTTCAGCACTGGAGCTTTTGAAAGGATATCAGAACTAACTTACGCTCCTCTCTTTAGCCTCCTCCTCCTCTCTTTTCTCTTGCCTTCCTTGTTGCTTCATCCTCTGGTTCAGGTTCTGGGTCATCCTCATTGATAACATCTCTGGTTCTTTTCCTCTTTGGTCTCAAGCTCTCTCTTCGAGGCAGTTTACCTTCCTCCTCCTCTTCCTCTTCACCTAAACGTAGCAGTTGATTCAATGAGTAATGTCAGAAAGTGCTTCCTCCCACTACCAAACTTATTCTTAGTTTTAATAACTATTATTACACATCTGACACCATAATCTAGCAATTCTCCACATCATGATGAGATGCATCATGGCATACATACTTCACAGCCCGTCATTTAAATAAATATATCTAGATTTCCATTTCCATTGTGGTTCATCGACTCAAATAGGTGAATGTGGATTCCCAAATTTTAATAAGTTTTGAAGAAGTTCTAGTGTTCATTTACTTGAGTAACTAAATAGCTTGGTGGTTAATATCATATGATGACCTCTAAGACCATTCAAATTAGTCCAAGTTTAGAGATTACCATTCCATTATGTAATTGTTGAGCGATTACCCACTTCATATTTATTACTATTTCTATCTTAGAACAAAGAAGAGGAACATTAAAGAGGTGCTACAAACTAGAATAATTTTGGAGAAATTCATTCAACCCTTGAGGTTCCTCCCA
>NW_016894161.1:0-2013 GCF_001698545.2 Rhinopithecus bieti | reverse complement strand
TATTACAGAAACCATAAACAACTCTTTATAGTTCTTCCTTGGTACCGAACATTATCTGTTGAGACCTAGTTACTTTTCCTAAAACTTTTCCTAAAACAGAAGCACAAATACACAGTCTCAATACCGTATAAAATCTACAGGCCTCCTTCTATGATACCTCTCAACTTGAACAGACCAATAAATGACATATTTTACAGTTAATAAAGATTTCAAAGTTTAAAATCCAAATAAAACAAACGTATTTCACAAATTTAGAATGTATTTTGAATGAAAGAAAAAAGGCCTATCAGCTGAAATCCACTCACAAGCTCCTTTCTTTTCATGCACTCCATCAGTGTTTGAAATAAATGAACTGCTTCATTCTGGCCAAAGTTAAATGTTTTTTTGATAGTGGAAATAATATCAGGCTCTGCTGCATCAGGAAGATTCCTGGAATAAAAGGAAACATAATTCACTGATTTCATCTTCCATTATTTGTAAGATCAACATGAAGTACAGGTAGATTCATGTAAGACCTTTGAAAACAATGTATTAACATTACATACTTCACCTCGGGTGGGATTATTTTCTCCTTCATGAGACTCCCAACACAAATCTTAGAAGGAAAATAAATGAAATGGAGTGATTTTCTCTTTGAATTACTTTGTGAATTTTATCAAAAGTATATGTGGCAATATCAGTACTCACATAAGATATTTTATAAAATTTGAAGATATTATGATGTATAAACTAATATTCCACCACGATGTTCTTAAACATAGGCACTCACATTTTCTTTTTTGAATACTTAATACATTTTCATGGCTCAAAATATAGCAGAAAATATAAAATGCTAAAATATTAAAATTAATAGTGAAAGTCTCCTTCCCACTGTCTTTCATCTGCCCAGTTCTATCACAACTATTTTCAGGAATCATTTACTTATATAACTTTCCAAGATATCTTTCTGCATATACAAATAATTATCCCCTCTCCTTTTATTCTATAAAACAGTGGCACAATATATATGCTTCTCTGCACCTTCCTTTTGCATATACATATTTTGGTAATCTCCTCAAAACCATCCTTACTCAGCTATAAACCATTTCTTTGTACAGCTACACCATAACTAATCTAGTCTTCTCATGTTCTATTTTGTTTCAATCTTTTACAAAGAACCCCGTAATGAGTAGCTTTATACATACATTATTTCACAGATGTACACCTGTAGGAACAATCCCCAGAAATGAAACTACTAGGTTAAAAGATAAGTGCCGCTAGGTTTGATAGATCTTACAAAATTGTGTTCCATGAAGATGGTTTTAATTTCTTCCAATAACATATGAGTCAGGCTATTTCCTCAACGCTTAACAAAGTATTATATTAAACTTAAAATTTTCATGTTCATAAAACACAGGAAGGAATCCAACACTGTATTCTAAATACCACAAGCCACTTTAATAAATTAATTAAAATGGGCCGGGCACGGTGGCTCACGCCTGTAATCCCAGCACTTTGGGAGGCTGAGGTGGGTGGATCACTTGAGGTCAGGAGTTCAAGACTAGCCTGGCCAAGACAGTGAAACCCCATCTCTACTAAAAAAAAATACAAAATTAGCCAGACATGGTAGTTCATGCATGTAATCCCAGCTACTTGGGAGGCTGTGGCAGGAGAATCGCTTAAACCTGGGAGGCGGAGGTTGTAGTATACCAAGACTGCACCATTGCACTCCATCCAGGCTGGGAGATAGAGCAAGACTTCGTATCATAAATAAATAAATTAATTAATTAATTAATTAAATTAAAATGTTGTCATACACTTACCCTCCTTCTTCTGTTTGTTTATGAATATATGCTAGTAGATCTGCAGCTCTGCCTGTTCCTTCACATACAACTACTGGAACAGGGGGGCTTTCCTGAAGATATTCAAGAACTGTGAGGATAACATTTGGCCCACCCTCAAATATAAGTGCCACCACAGGGACACCTTGGCCAATCCCTAAAAAGAGCAAAGTTAAATTAAAAAATTATTTAA
>NW_016894160.1:0-1498 GCF_001698545.2 Rhinopithecus bieti | reverse complement strand
CGTCTCAGAGGGGCACTCACCTGTATGAGGGGTCTGTCGGCCCCTACTAGGAGGTGTCTCCCAGTTATGCTATACAGGTGTCAGGGACCCACTTGAGGAGGCAGTCTGTCCATTCTCACAGCTCAAATGCCATGCTGGGAGATCCTCTGCTCTCTTCAGAGCTGCCAGGTAGGGACATTTAAGTCTGCAGAAGTTTCTGCTGCCTTTTGTTCAGCGATTCTCTACCCACACAGGTGGAGTCTATACAAGCAGTAGGCCTTGCTGAGCTGTGGTGGGCTCCGTCCAGTTGGAGCTTCCTGGCCACTTTGTTTACCTACTCAAGCCTCAGCAATGGCGGACAACCCTCCCCTGCCAGGCTGCAGCCTTGGAGGTCAATCTCAGACTGCTGCTCTAGCAGTTAGCAAGGCTCTGTGGGCATGGGACCCGCTGAGCCAGGCACAGGAGAGAATCTCCTAGTCTGCTGGTTGCTAAGACCATGGGAAAAGCACAGTATTTGGGCAGGAGTGTCCCGTTTTCCAGGTACAGTCTGTTATGGCTTTTATTGGCTAGGAAAGGGAAATCCCCTGACCTCTTGCGCTTCCTGGGTGAGGCAACACCCCATCCTGCTTCAGGTAGACCTTTAGGGGCTGGACCCACTGTCCAACTAGTCCCAATGAGATGAACCAGGTACCTCAGTTGGAAATGCAGAAATCACTTGTCTTCTGTGTTGATCATGCTGGGAGCTGCAGATCAGAGCTATTCCTATTTGGCCATCTTGAAAAGGACTGATCGACTTATATTTTCAAAGGATCAGTTTGTCTGTTTTGTCAGGAATAGATTTCAGAAGAACAAATTTAGAATGCATCAATTTGACAGTTAAGCTACTGATCCAGAGGGTGATGTTAGCCCAGATTAGGATGGCAGTAGAGAAGGAGCAAGCTGTATATAGATTTTGAATACTGAACCAAGCAACTTTACTAATAGATTAGATGTTTGATGAGAGGGAAAGGGAAGAGTCAGGAATGACTCAAAAGTTTGGCAGCTGAGAAGTAAAGTAATGCAATTGCCTTTGAACTAGATGGAGAAGGCTGTAATGGAGCAGGTTTTGGGGAAGACCAGGAGTTCAGTTTCTAACAGCTTGCATTTGAGATGTCTATTAGACATATAAGCAGAGATATCAGGTAAACCTATTGAAATATGAATTTAGACTTTGGGAACGAGGTCTTGGTTAGGGATATACAACTTGGAGTCACAAAGTATGAATGCTATTTAAAACCATACAATTGGAGGAAAATACCAATGAGGTAAGTATAGATGGGTGAGAACCAATAACTGAGTTGTGGAGCATTTCAACATTTACAGGTTGGAGAGAAGAGACAGAATCAAAAGGGAAACTGAAAAGAGTAAGAAAGTGGGATAAAAGCTAAAAGAAAAGATGTGAAGAAAGTATATCAAATATGGATTTAATACCTCTTCTTATGGAAGTGCTTTTTTTTTCTTTTTTAATTAATTAATTAAT
>NW_016894159.1:0-266 GCF_001698545.2 Rhinopithecus bieti | reverse complement strand
ATTCTTTTTTTTTTTATTTATAGAAAAGTTTTTTTTGGTATCCTTTCTCACCCTTTTTTTTTTTTTTTTTTTTTTTTTTGTTTTTTGAGATGGAGTCTCACTCTGTCGCCCAGGCTGGAGTGCAATGGGACAATCTCGGCTCACTGCAAAAGCTATGCCTCCCGGGTTCACGCCATTCTCCTGCCCCAGCCTCCTGAGTCACTGGGACTATAAGCGCCCACCACCACACCTGGCTAATTTTTTGTATTTTAGTGGAGACAGGGTTT
>NW_016894158.1:0-800 GCF_001698545.2 Rhinopithecus bieti | reverse complement strand
AAAGGCCTTAAAGAAATGAACAAAGGCCTTCAATAGCCATGACTTTATTTTTTTAATTCAAATTTAAATTTTTTGAGACAAAGTCTTACACTGTTGCTCGGGCTGGAGTGCAGTGGTGTGATTGTGGCTTACCGCAGCCTTCATCTCCCGGACTCAAGTGATTCTCCTACTTCAATCTCCGGAGTAGCTAGGATGACAGACTCACACTACCACATGTGACTTTGTGTGTGCGTGCGTGTGTGTGTGTAGAGACGGGGTCTCACTATGTTGCTCAGACTGGTCTTGACCTCCCGGGCTGAAGTGATCCTCTCACTTTTATTTTACTTGTAGTAGAGATGAGATCTTGATAATGTGGCCCAAGCTGGTCTTAAACTCCTGAACTCAAGCCGTCCTACCTGCCTCAGTCTCCCAAAGGGCTGGGATTATAGGCGTGATTCACTGTGCCTCGCCTAGTTTCTTTATTTTAATTTTTTTCTCCCCATTTGTCTTTCGAGTTTCTCTTAAGAACCTGTCTTGCTGCTCTTTCAGTTGTCTTTCACTGTTATTATACTGGAACCCTATTGATGTAGCGGTAAGAAATTAGGGAGGGGAAGTGTTTTGTAATCTCATTATTAAATCTCGTTTTTTTTTTTTTAGTGGTCCTGAGTCCCTGAATTGTGACTATCAGAAGTGTTTCTTAGCCCTTGCCCTCCCACTTAGATGAGACAGGAAGGCTATAAAGCCTCAGGGGTTTTCTAATTGTCCTTCTTCTAGGTAGATAATGGTGTGATCTTATTTCAATATAGTTTCTTTGCCCTCCT
>NW_016894157.1:0-266 GCF_001698545.2 Rhinopithecus bieti | reverse complement strand
GAGATAGAGACTTGCTCTGTTGCCCAGGCTCTTGTGTAGCGGCACAATATTGGCTCACTGCAACCTCTGCCTCCCAGGTTCAAGTGATTTTCCTGCCTCAGCCTCCTGAGTAGCTGGGATTACAGGTGCGCGCCACCACACCCGGCTAATTTTGTATTTTAGTAGAGACCATTTCACCATGTTTGTCAGGCTGGTCTTGAACTCCTGACCTCGTGACCCGCCCGCCTCAGCCTCCCAAAATACTGGGATTACAGACGTGAGCCACC
>NW_016894156.1:0-267 GCF_001698545.2 Rhinopithecus bieti | reverse complement strand
ATTTTTTTTTTTGTTCCTTTTTTTTTTTTTTTTTTTTAGACGGAGTGTTACTCTGTCACCCAGGCTGGAGTGCAATGGCACACTCTCGGCTCACTACAACCTGTGCCTCCCGGGTTCAAGCAATTCTCCTGCCTCAGCCTCCCAAAGTGCTGGGATTACAGATGTGAGCCACCATGCCTGGCCAACTTAACTATTAGTCTTATCATTTTATTATTAATCTATTCTCTACATAGCTATAAGAATTATTCCTTAAAAATCAAGTTATGC
>NW_016894155.1:0-263 GCF_001698545.2 Rhinopithecus bieti | reverse complement strand
AAGGAAGGAAGGAAGGAAGGAAGGAAGGAAGGAAGGGGAAAGAAGAAAGAAAGAAAGAAAGAAAGAAAGAAAGAAAGAAAGAAAGAAAGAAAGAAAGAAAGAAAGAAAGAAAGAAAGGCAGGCTGGGCATGGCGGCTCACGCCTGTAATCCCAACACTTGGGCAGGCCAAGGTGGGCAGATCACAATGTCAGGAGATCATGACCATCCTGGCTAACCCGGTGAAACCCCGTCTCTACTAAAATATAAAAAATTAGCTGCGCAT
>NW_016894154.1:0-341 GCF_001698545.2 Rhinopithecus bieti | reverse complement strand
AAATTTAAGAAAAGGGAAAAAAAAATATTTTTTTTTTTTTTTTTTTTTTTTTTTGAGGCGGAGTCTCGCTCTGTCGCCGGGTCTGGAGTGCAGTGGCCGGATCTCAGCTCACTGCAAGCTCCGCCTCCTGGGTTTAGGCCATTCTCCTGCCTCAGCCTCCCGAGTAGCTGGGACTACAGGCGCCCGCCACCTCGCCCGGCTAGTTTTGTATTTTAGTAGAGACGGGGTTTCACCGTGTTAGCCAGGATGGTCTCGATCTCCTGACCTCGTTTATTGCTTAATAACTAATTTCTGGATATTATTTGTAAATCTGTTTTCCCTAGTGTTCATTCCTATTTTTC
>NW_016894153.1:0-269 GCF_001698545.2 Rhinopithecus bieti | reverse complement strand
GTTTTTTTTTTTTTTTTTTTTTTTTTTTTGTGTGTGTGTGTGGTTTTTTTTTTGAAACAGAGTCTCTGTTGCCTGGCCAGCCTGGAGTGCAATGGCATGATCTCAGCTCACTGCAACATCTGTCTCCTAAGTTCAAGTGATTCACCTGCTTCAGTCTCCCAAGTAGCTGGGACTACAGGCACACACTACCACGCCCAGCTAATTTTTGTATTTTTAGTAGAGATGGGGTTGCTAATTTTTGTATTTTTAGTAGAGATGGGGTTTTACCA
>NW_016894152.1:0-267 GCF_001698545.2 Rhinopithecus bieti | reverse complement strand
AGTTTGCTGGAGGTCCACTCCAGACCCTGTTTGCCTGGGTATCACCAGTGGAGGCTGCAGAACAGCAAAGATTGCTGCCTGTTCCTTCCTCTGAAAGTATCATCCCAGATGCGCACTCGCCAGATGCCAGCCAGAGCTCTCCTGCATGAGGTGTCTGTCGACCCCTGCTAGGAGGTGTCTCCAGTCAGGAGGCATGGGGTCAGGGACCCACTTGAGGAGGCAGTCTGTCCCTTAGTAGAGCTCAAGTGCTATGCTGGTAGATCCACT
>NW_016894150.1:0-1051 GCF_001698545.2 Rhinopithecus bieti | reverse complement strand
AATATGCAGTTTGGAAACTCCATCATGCATAGATCCGCGAAGGGATGTTCGGGAGCACAGTCAGGCCTACGGTGAAAGAGGAGATATCTTCACATAAAAACTGGATAGAAGCTTTCTGAGAAACTACTTTGTGATGTATGCATTCCACTCAAGGAGTTATACCTCTTTTCCCACAAGGGAATGTTTGAACACTGTTCCTGTGAAACTGAAAAGTGATATTTTGGAGCGTATGGAGGACTATGGCGAATAGCAAAATATACTGAAATAAAACTGGTGAGAAGCTTTCTGTGAATCTGCTTTTGCTATGTTTATTCATCTCACATTGATGAAGCTTTCTTTATATTACACAGCTTGGAAACTCCCTCGTGGGCGGATTTGCGCAGGGATATTTGGGATCACATGGAGGCGTATGGTGAAATAGCAAATATAGTCAGATACAAACTGGAGAGAAGCTTTCTGAGAAACTGCCTTGTGGAATGTGCATTCCACTCTCACTGTTATACCTCTCGTCTCATACAGCATCAGGGAAATCGTTTTGGAGCAACAGGTACCAAGTGGTGTTTGGGAGCATCTTGATGCCGATCATGAAAAGGGAAATAGCCTGAGACATAAACTGGAAAAAACCTTTCTAGGAAACTACTCAGTGATATGTGTAATCATCACAGATAGATAAAGCTTTCTTTCTATTACGCAGCTTGGAAACTCTCATGGACGGATCCAAGAAGGCACCTTCGGGAGCACATTCAGGACTTTGGTGAAGAAGGAAATATCTTCAGATAAAAGTGGAAAGAAACTTTCTGTGAATCTGCTTTTGCTATGTTTATTCATCTCACATAGATGAAACTTTCTTTACATTACGCAGATTGGAAACTCCCTCGTGGATGGATCCGCGAAGGAATATTTGGGATCACATCAGCGCCTCTGATGAAATAGGATATATAGTCAGATAAAACTGGAGAGGAGCTTTCTGAGAAACTGCTTGGTGATGTTTGCATTCCACTCAGGGAATTATAACTTTCTTCCCATAAGGCACAGTTAGAACACTGTTGCT
>NW_016894149.1:0-267 GCF_001698545.2 Rhinopithecus bieti | reverse complement strand
ATATGACAATTTTATTTCTACTGATGAGGAAATAGGCTTAGAGAGTTTGAATAACTGCCTAAAGTCACAGCAAATGAGAGAAAAGCCAAAATTTAAGAGTTAGGAGTTAAGATACAGCAAGCCCTCTGTATCTTAATGTTCCACTCATCCCTTCAAAACATCTACTAAATGCCAGGCACTAGGTCTATGCTGCTTACTTTTGGTTGGGTGTGGCTGACACCAAACCAAAATAAATATATATACACCTACATACACAAAGGATGACAA
>NW_016894148.1:0-268 GCF_001698545.2 Rhinopithecus bieti | reverse complement strand
GAAACAACAGTACCCATTCGGAATGCTGCTGTGAAGATCAATTAAAATTGTAAATCCTGACATGCAACGGGGTGCGCAAAAAATGCTAAACAGTAAACAAAATGCTTTACTTAAGAAAATAGGTGTTTCTTCCTTTTAGTAAGACTTGAGTAATTTTTGAAAATTGTATTAGAAACAGGTGTTAATTGCTTATGTTCACCCTTCTTTCAGTATTTCCTATACTGAGATCTAGCAACTTGTTTATCAAGTACTTTTGTGTGTGTGTGTG
>NW_016894147.1:0-233 GCF_001698545.2 Rhinopithecus bieti | reverse complement strand
CCTGGTACCTTCACCACTCCCTGGAGGATGTGGGCATAGGAAACACCAATGGCCAGGACATCCAGCCCAATCACAAGCAAGGCCACAGTCAGCCCATAAGTTCGGTTGACTGTGGTTTCTGAGCAGGCAAGTTTCACAACAGCCATATGTTCACAATAGGCATGGCCTATGATGGTGGTTTGGAAGAAGATAAGTTTTGCAACAGAATGGGGAAGGGGATGAGGAGTGGTAAT
>NW_016894146.1:0-232 GCF_001698545.2 Rhinopithecus bieti | reverse complement strand
TCTCCTCCAGTTGCTAGCAAGTAGTCGAGAGCTAATCTATTTTGATAGATAGCATTTCTCATCTGAGTTTCTTGCCAGGCCAGAATAGTCAAGTCTCTGCCAGTTTTATTAGTGATTATTTTAAGACAGCTTGCAACTGTATGATTCAGTTGATCATGTAAATGGGGTCCAGTATCCCTGCGAGCCATCCTGTGCCTAAGTAGCAGGCTTATAATATTGTGTGATTCTCTCA
>NW_016894145.1:0-344 GCF_001698545.2 Rhinopithecus bieti | reverse complement strand
GTCTTGGCTATACAAGCTCTTTTTTATTTCCACATGAAATTTAAAGTACTTTTATCTACTTCTGTGAAGAAAGTCAATGGTCGCTTGATGTGGATAGCATTAAATCTATAAATTGCTTTGGGCAGTATGGACATTTTCACAATATTGATTCTTCCTATCCATGAGCCTGAAATTTTTTCCATTTTTTTGTGTCCTTTCTTATTTCGTTGGGCAGTGGCTTGTAGTTCTCCTTGAAAAGGTCCTTCACATCTTTTGTAAGTTGTATTCCTAGGTATTTTATTCTCTTTATAGCAATTGTAAATGGGAGTTAGCTCATAATTTGGCTCTCTGTTTGTGTGTTATTG
>NW_016894144.1:0-342 GCF_001698545.2 Rhinopithecus bieti | reverse complement strand
GTTCTCTTCTCACTTCATTTCATTCATTTGATCTTCAATCACTGATACCCTTTCTTCCAGTTGATCGAATCAGTTACTGAGGCTTGTGCATGCATCATGTAGTTCTTGTGCCATGGTTTTCAGCTCCACTGGGTCATTTAAGGACTTCTCTACACTGTTTATTCTAGTTAACCATTCGTCTAATCTTTTCAAGGTTTTAGCTTCTTTGCGATGGGTTCAAACTTCCTCCTTTAGCTCGGAGAAATTCGATCGTCAGAAGCCTTCTTCTCTCAACTTGTCAAAGTCATTCTCTATCCAGCTTTGTTCCATTGCTGGCAAGGAGCTGTGTTCCTTTGGAGAAGG
>NW_016894143.1:0-340 GCF_001698545.2 Rhinopithecus bieti | reverse complement strand
ACTTTTATTTTGCCAATAAGATGGTGTGAAATTATTTTTTTTTTTTTTTTTTTTGTTTTTTTTTTTGTGAGAGTCTTTTTTTTTTCCCAAAAAAAGGGGTGAAATTTTTTTTTTTTTTTTTTTTTTTTTACACACCGTTTCTTGAAGTGGAATGGGTGTGCTCTGACAAATCAGAGACCACGATCTTCAATGCCTTCTGTCCTTTGGCTCCAGCAAAGTCTCCCCTCATGTGCTGCCTCCTTCTCTGCTCTTCTTGATTCAATCGAGGACCCAGATTACTTTCCGCCCTGCCAGTCAAAAGTCCTCAAAAGTGTCCATATTAACCTGCCTTCCACAAATC
>NW_016894142.1:0-1017 GCF_001698545.2 Rhinopithecus bieti | reverse complement strand
GTGTCATCTATGACTTCTTTTCACAGTGTTTTATAGTTCTCCTTGTAGAAATATTTTGCCTTCGTGGTTAGATGTATTCCTAGGTATTTTTTGTGGCTATTTTAAATGGAATTAAGTTCTTGATATGGCTCTCAGTCTAAATATTATTTGTGTATAGAAATGCCACTGATGTTTTACACTGATTTTGTATCCTGAAACTTCACTGAAGTTGTTTATCAGTTACAGGAGCCCTTCGGCACAGTCTTTAGGAATTTCGAAGTATAGAATCATATCATCCATGAAGAGAGATAGTTTGACTTATTCTCTTCCTATTTGGATGTCATTTATTTTCTTGCTTGATTGTTCTGGCTAGAAATTCCATCATTATTTTAAATAGGAGTGGTGAGAAAGGGGACCCTTGTCATTTTCCAGTTCTTAAGGGAAATGCTTCCAGTTTTGCCCATTCATTATGATGTTGACTGTGGATTTGTCATGGATAGCTTTATTATTTCAAGGTATGCTCCTTTGATGATTAATTTCTTGAGGATTTTATCGTGAAGAGTTGCTAAATCTGATTAAAAGCTATTTCCATATCTATTGAGATAATCATATGGTTTGCATTTTAATTCTGTTTATGTAGTGAATCACATTTAGTGATTTGTATATGTTGAATCAACCTTGCATCCCAGAAATAAAGCCTACTTGATAATGGTGAATTAACTTTTGATGTGCTGTTGGATTCAGTTGGCTAGTATTTTGTTCAGAAATTTTGCATCTGTGTTCATCAGGGATACTGACCTGTAGTTTTCTTTTTTCATTTTTTCTTTGGCGGGTTTTAGTATCAGCATGATGCTGGCTTCCTAGAATGAGTTTGGGAGGAGTCCTTCCTTAACACTTTTTTGGGAATAATTTTAGTAGAATTCAGAGCAACTCTTTTGTAGGTGTGGTAGAGGTCAGCTGTAAATCCATATGGTCTGGGGCTTTTATGATTGGTAGATATTTTATGACTGAATCAATTTATGAATTCTTTTTTTTTTA
>NW_016894141.1:0-312 GCF_001698545.2 Rhinopithecus bieti | reverse complement strand
GCCTGGGGCTAGGAAGCCCTTCCAAAGCCCTGCCTCAGTTTCCTGGTGCTGTGGGGACAATTACCAGAAACTGGCCTTGCCCCATGCATCTCTGTGATTAACTCAGTCCCTGTACAGTGCAGAGAGGCGTGGCCCAGGGAGGCTTGAGCGAGTTTGGGGACCAGTCCCTCTGGCCACCACATGAGAGACCCTGCCCATCTTTTCTGGCCTTACACTGGGCCCCGCCGCACACAGTAGGTGTTCCGAGGCCCATGGCAAGCAGCCCCAGGGTGTCACCCAAGCAGGCGGCTCCAGGCTTGGATAGGATCCCGT
>NW_016894140.1:0-225 GCF_001698545.2 Rhinopithecus bieti | reverse complement strand
ACCTGGGGCTAGGAAGCCCTTCCAAAGCCCTGCCTCAGTTTCCTGGTGCTGTGGGGACAATTACCAGAAACTGGCCCCGCCCCATGCATCTCTGTGATTAACTCAGTCCCTGTACAGTGCAGGGAGGCGTGGCCCAGGGAGGCTTCCGGGCTGGCCCGAGGCCCATGGCAAGCAGCCCCAGGGTGTCACCCAAGCAGGCGGCTCCAGGCTTGGATAGGATCCCGC
>NW_016894139.1:0-344 GCF_001698545.2 Rhinopithecus bieti | reverse complement strand
TTTTGTGTAATTGGGCTGGGAAATACAGATCTTGCTCAAACGATGATGTGACAGTAAAGTCATAAGACCAATTATTTTGCACCTATAACTAAATTATTTCTGAAGGCAGTTTAGAAAGTGTAGTTCCAAACTACTTTGAGCAATGGCAAGACAATTAGAATAAGTGTGTAGTCTGCTTACAGGAACTACATGGAATGACACTCATTTGGATATGTGTTTGGAAGCGTGGTTTAGTGAATCAGTTCTATTACATTGTAGTCATATTTCTGATGTCTATAAGCCAGAACCTAGAATATTCTCCTCTACCTCCCATCGCCATACTGATCAGAAATGATACCAACTTT
>NW_016894138.1:0-231 GCF_001698545.2 Rhinopithecus bieti | reverse complement strand
TTATTTAGTAACAATAAATAAGCAATAAATAGTTATCTTTTAATCAATTAAGAATATGAAAAATAAAAGATTTAATTTTTCTTTTTTTATTCTTTTCCCTTGTTCTTCTTTTAAACGTAGACTAAAGTATCTGGCTTACATAGTTTTCATTCTATCTAAAGACAATCTTTACACATTTTTTACATGATAGATATGCTGGCAATGAAGTCCCTCAGTTTTGTTTGATAAAAT
>NW_016894137.1:0-230 GCF_001698545.2 Rhinopithecus bieti | reverse complement strand
CAGGTGAATCACCTGAAGTCAGGAGTTCGAGACCAGCCAGGCCAATGTGGTGAAACCCCATCTCTACTAAAATACAAAAAAAAATTAGCCAGGCATGGGGCGGGCGCCTGTAATCCCAGCTACTCAGGAAGTTGAGGCATGAGAATCACTTGAAGCCAAGAGGCGGAAGTTGCAGTGAGCCGAGATCACACCATTGCCCCCCAGGGGGGGCAAAAGATGGGGCCCTGGTT
>NW_016894136.1:0-772 GCF_001698545.2 Rhinopithecus bieti | reverse complement strand
AAGACTCAATATCATGAAAATGGTCAAACTGCCCAAGGTAATTTATAGATTCAATGCCATCCCCATCAAGCTACCAATCCCTTTCTTCACAGAATTGGATAAAACTACTTTAAAGTTCATATGGAACCAAAACAGAGCCTGCATTGCCAAGAAAATCCTAAGCCAAAAGAACAAAGCTAGAGGGAACACGCTACCTGACTTCAAACTATACTACAAGGCTACGGTAACGAAAACAGCATGGCACTGGTACCAAAACAGAGATATAGACAAATGGAACAGAACAGAGGCCTCAGAAATAACACCACACATCTACAACAAACTGTTCTTTGACAAACCTGACACAAGGAAGCCATGGGGAAAAGATTCCCTACTTAATAAATGGTGTTGGGAAAACTGGCTAGCCATATTCAGAATGCTGAAACTGGACCCCTTCCTTAAACCTTACATAAAAGCAACTCAAGATGAATTAAAGACTTGAACGCAAGACCTACAACCATAAAATCCTAGAAGAAAACCTGGGCAACACCATTCAGAACATAGGCGTGGGCAAAGACTTCATGTCTAAGACCAAAAGCAATGGCAACAAAAGCCAAGATTGAAATATGGGAACTAATTAAACTAAAGAGCTTCTGCACAGCAAAAGAAACTATCATCAGAGTGAACAGACAACCTACAGATGGGAGAAAATTTTGCAATCTGTCCATCCGACAAAGGGCTAAGATCCAGAATCCACAAAGAACTTAAACAAATATACAAGAAAAAAAAACAAATG
>NW_016894135.1:0-768 GCF_001698545.2 Rhinopithecus bieti | reverse complement strand
TAAACATAAGGAAATTACAAGGATACGTTTTCACTAGATCAAGTATGTAAACTGATTTAAGAATGTTTTAATTGTAATAATAGTTCATAAGGACAACATTATTTTAATTTAATGAACATCAAAACATCTTCTCAAAGGATTCTGGAAACACATGGTAAAAGGCATTTTAACAAGATGCAAGGGTTAGAAAAAATTGTTGTTAGGATGAATAGGCTACAAAGAATTATTTCATGGGAATTATCATACATTTTGACACTTAGAGAAATGAAATTGATAATAAGGTCTACATTATGTCTATCATGCTATATTATCATGAATTATATCACTGCAGCTGATATCTGTGTAACACTGGATTGGCAGTGACTGAGATGATTTGCAGATATGTTTGGGCACAGTAACAAAGATGAACTAATTAACAATGTTCCTGAAACATACATGCTATCTCTACAAATTTCCTGTATTTAAAAGTTGTGGTGTCTTTCAAATGCATGAAGGCCAAGATGTATTATAGAGCAGTTGCCATGTAGTTTCTTATGTTGGAGAAGATAACTGACTTTTTTGAAGGGTATAAAGAAAATGAACAAATTTTAATACTTTACTAGATATTAACACTTTTGCATTTATACCTTAAAGATGTCATTAGCAAAATCCATTTTAAATATTCTTTTCAAGCAGACTGCAAAAGTCAAAGAGAATTCCATACATGTCCATTTGAAGCTTAAAAGTAGCAAATCCAACACATAAGACATTAAAATGTACATAAGTAGG
>NW_016894134.1:0-589 GCF_001698545.2 Rhinopithecus bieti | reverse complement strand
GTAAATATATATATATATATTTAATCTAAATATATATAATCTAAATATATGTGTATTTAATGTAAATATATTTACTATAAATATATATTTGCTATAAATATATAATGTATATATAATGTAAATGCACATATAATGTAATATATAGTATATATTACATTATATAATGAATATACATAATGTAAATAAATATATATTTAATATAAACTTTTAAAATTCTTTATTTCAGTAGTTTTGGGGTACAAGTGGTGTTTGGTTACATGGATAAGTTCTTTAGTGATTTCTGGGATTTTGGTGCACCCATCACCCAAGCAGTGTATACTGTACCCAATATGTAGTCTTTTATCCTTCACCCTGCTTCTACCTTTCCCCTAGAGTGCCCAAAGTCCATTATATCATTCTTATGCTTTTGCATCCTCATAGCTTAACTCCCACTTATAAGTGAGAAAATACAATATTTGATTTTCCATTCCTGAGTTACTTCACTTAGAATAATGGCCTCTACCTCCATCCAAGTTGCTGCAAAGGCCATTATTTCATTCCGTTTCATGGCTGAGTAGTATTTCACGGTGTATATATATATATATATATA
>NW_016894133.1:0-589 GCF_001698545.2 Rhinopithecus bieti | reverse complement strand
AATTTATCTCATGAAATTCTTTCTCATATGTAAAATTTATAATTTTACTTTGTGATAATTTTGAATACATCAGCATTAAAATACCAGATTGTGGGTAGGAATGAGACAGATGCTAGAATTTATCATGGACATATAATTAAGTAGGTATTTTTTATTGTTTTAATAGTTTTGGAAGTACAGGTGGTTTTGGATTCACAGGTAAATTATTTAGTAGTGATTTCTGAGATTTTGGTGCACTCATCACCAGAGCAGTGTACACTATACCCAATATGTAGTCTTTTATCCCTCACCCCTTCCCACACTCCCTGCTGAGTCCCCAAAGTCCATTATATCATCTTTATGCCTTCACATTCACATAGGTTAGCTCCCACTTATGAGAACATAAGTTATTTGATTGTCCATTCTCGAGTTACTTCACTTAGAATAATGGCCTCCAACTCCATCCAAGTTGCTGGAAAGGTCATAATTTTTTCCACTTTATAGTTGAATAGTATTCTATGGTGTATATATACCATATTTTCTTTATCTACTCTTTGGTTGATGGGCATTTTAGAAGAATAAAACAACTTTTTTTGATGTTAGTGCATTA
>NW_016894132.1:0-200 GCF_001698545.2 Rhinopithecus bieti | reverse complement strand
GAGACGGATTCTCACTCTGTTACTCAGGTTGGAGTGCAGTGGTGCGATCTCAGTTCACTGCAACCTCTGCCTCCCAGGCTCAAGCAATTCTCCTGCCTCAATCTCCTGAGTAGCTAGGATTACAGGCACCCACCACCACTCCTGGCTAATTTTTTTTTCTTTTCGTGTTTTAGTAGAGACGGATTAACTATGTTGACCAG
>NW_016894131.1:0-1069 GCF_001698545.2 Rhinopithecus bieti | reverse complement strand
AAGATAGTAGGGATGACAAGTTTTTTGGGGCACAGCCAAGTTGGTCTGGTGTCTGGAATGAGACTGGGGTCTAATAAAAGGGGTGTCCATACAGGAGCTCAAATGGGCTGTACCCTGTAGCATTCCGAGACAGGCCCGAATTCTGAGAAGGGCAAGTGGTAAAAGTATTGTCCAGTCGTTTTAAGTTGGGGCTGAGCTTGGTGACATGTGTTTTAAAAGACCATTAGTCTGTTCTACCTTTTCTGAAGAGTGAGGACAGTAAGGGGTATGAGGGTTTCACTGAATACCAAGAGCCTGAGAAACTGCTTGGGTGATTTGACTAGTAAAGGCCGGTGTGTTATTGGACTGTATAGAGGTGGGAAGGCCAAACTGAGGAATTATGTCTGACGGAAAGGAAGAAATGACTGCAGTGGCCTTCTCAGACCCTGTGGGAAAGGCCTCTACCCATCCAGTGAAAGTGTCTACCCAGACCAAGAGGTATTTTAGTTTCCTGACTTGGGGCATGTGAGTAAAGTCAATTTGCCAGTCCTGGGCAGGGGTAAATCTTTGAACTTGAGGTGTAGGGAAGGGAGGGGCTTGAACAATCCCTGAGGAGTAGTAGAATAGCAGATGGAACATTGAGAAGTGATTTCTTTCAGGATAGATTTCCACAATGGAAAGGAAATGTGAGGTTCTAAGAGGCAGGCTAGTGGCTTGCAACCTACATGGAAGAGGTTATGAAATGACGACAGAATAGAATGGGCCTGTGAGCCTAGAAGGAGATATTTTCCTTGGGCTAAGAACCATTTGCCTTGTGTGGGAAGAGACTCATAAGTGGAAGTTTCAGTGGGGCAGTAGGTGGGAGTGACTGAAGAGGAGAAAACTGGCCATGAGGGACAGAAGTTGGAACGCTACCTGCTTTTTTAGCTACGTTATCAGCATAAACATTGCCCTGAGTGATGGGATCTTTTGATGGCCCTTGCAGTGAATGACTCCAGCTTCCTTTGGAAGTAAAGCTGCCTTGAGGAGAGTTTTTGTTAAAGGGGAATTAATGATGGAGGACCCTTGCATAGTGAGGAAACCTCTTTTC
>NW_016894130.1:0-1498 GCF_001698545.2 Rhinopithecus bieti | reverse complement strand
AAAGAGGCAGGTTATCTCAGGGCTAGCATGTCTCTGGTTGGGAAGGAGTTTGGAATGTTTCTGGTGAGAGATGTTAGTTTGTGGCTTATGGTCATGCTGACCTTAGCCATTAGGCTGATGCCCTTTGGATTTAGGTTTTGATTGGATTTAGAATGGGCTTGTCCAAGATGGCGATGCTCCTGCTCTGTCAAAGAGGAAGAGAGACAAGAGGAGGAGGCCACCATAATGATCCTGGAGGATGACTCCTGGGTGCAAGGGCAGCCCCAGGCAGAGGCGACCAGGGGACTGCAGAATGTACTTGGCCACCTCTGAGAGCTCTGTCATCATTGGCTGAGGCCAGAGGTACACACCAAGGAGCAGATGTTGACTGTGCTGCAAGGAAATTCAGGCTTGGCTGTAAGAGCATTGGCCTGAAAACAGTGAGGAGGCAGCAGCCCTGGTGGAAGACTTCACCCAGACCCTTCAGGACAGTGGTGAGATATAGAACCTCATAGGGAGAGGACGGGAGCACCCTTCCAAGGTGGAGGAGTGTGTTGTTTCAGAGGAGAAGGTGGTGTCCAAGACAGAGTGGGGACAGCACCATCCCTCTGCTCTGTCTGTAGGCAGTCAGTGTGTTCATCAGCCTTTTAGTGTCCTCACTGTGTGTAGTGTCAGCTCCAGAACTGCAGTGTAGGAGGGGCTTAGAGCTGCATTTGCATAGTAAGCACAGTTTTACTTAGATTCAGAGAGGTTGGAAAGCTGATGGAAGTTATACGGGGAGGAGCCGGAGACCCCTGCAAACCACACTCTGTCACCTTCACTTCGTTGTGCAAGAAACATCCAAATAGTTCCTGCAATTAGAGAAAACAATCTGATGTTTTCAAAGTGATTATTTTATGAAACCAACATAAATTACAAGTAACCCAGCTAATGACTAGAGACTTTCTGTGGTATGAAGTCATCCTGGGCTCTTAAAATAGTAATTGTAAACTTGAGCTCTTTGCAATAGTTGACTCTACTTGTCTCCAATGTTACTAATAAGTGTTGGGATCCTGACCTGCTGTTTAACTGCCCTGTCTCCCTCCTGGTTTTCCATTTTAAACTGGACTCACTTGAACACCAAATATTTACTTTAGATGAACCTGTGCCAGTAGAGCAGTCTGAGGGTTCATAGGATATAGCTGTCTTTGTGCTGATGAGAACTACAGAAGTTCAGAGAAGGTAGTATGGAGTGGAGAGGTCAGGTCAGAGAAGGCTTCCTGGAGGAGGTGACACCAAAGCAGGAGGTTGTAGAAGGGAGTAGAATTCGGAAAGGCATAGGGCAGGGAGGAGGGTGTAGCAGCTGAGAGGAGCTGTGCTGAGCAGAGGCTCGGAAGGGCAGAGCTAAGGTAGTTTATACCTTTGGGTGACAGGAGAGCTGGCTGATTGGAGTGGCAAGTGTGTTTTAGGAAGCGGTAGGACATAGATTTTAGGGGAAGGGTGGGTGAGGGCTTGGACTGAATGTCATTGGCCTCAGCCA
>NW_016894129.1:0-1069 GCF_001698545.2 Rhinopithecus bieti | reverse complement strand
GGAGGTGGGGTTTCACCAGGGACCTGCTCCTGTCTGCCTAGGCATTTGGCTGCCTCCTGTCACTATCGATATCTCTTCTTTCAATCCTTAAATTTATAATTTGCATGCTCTCTCTCTCTCTTCTTGATCAACCTAACCAGCCAGGAGTTTACCAATTTTGTTGATATTTTCAATGAACCAACTTTTGGCTTTGTTAATTTTCTCTGCTTATATGTTTTCTGCCTCACAAATATTGGCTGTTTTATGACTTTTCCTTTCTTCTACTTAAAGTTCACTTTGCTCTTTTATATCTTAGCTTTATGAAGTGGAACCTTAGATCATTAATTTTACATCTTTCTTCTTTCCTAATAAAGCTAAATATTTTCCTTTAAGCACTCCTTTAGTTGTAAATCACAAATTTTGATAGATTATATTTTATTTATTGTTCAGTGCAGAATAACTTTTAATTACTAGTTTTCCTTGTGATTTACTCTTCTACCCACAGGTTATTTGGAAGTGTGTATTTAATTTCCAAATATTTGGGTTGTGCCAGATATCTTACTATAATTGACTTCTAATTTCAATAAATTAAGACTTATAGAAGGTTTCAATAGTTTGAAACGTATTGAGGCTTGTTTCATGGCCCAACATATGGTCTATCTTGGAGAATGTACAATGTGTACTTGGAGTGTTCTACAAATGTCAGTTAGGTCTAGTGGTTGACAGCATTGTTCAGATCTTCTGTCTTTTCTTTCTTACGATCTTTCTTTCTTAACTGCTGTATATATTAGCCTACCCTGACTAACTCAGTCCATAAAATCTGTATCTCTGGCCTTGAGTCTCTGAGCTCTAGGCCCATATCTGACTGTATACAATACATCTTCACTTGTATATTTCAAAGACACTTCAAATTAAGTATTGAAGAGAATGAACTCATGATCTTTCCCCAGAAAACTGGTGTTTTCCAAGGTTCTTCATCTCCGTGGATGGTGCCTCTGCTATCCATCCAGTTTCCCCAACCAGGAACCTAGGAGTCATCCCTCAGATGTTTTCTTTTTTTTTCTTTCCTTTCTTTCTTTCTTTCTTTTTT
>NW_016894128.1:0-1176 GCF_001698545.2 Rhinopithecus bieti | reverse complement strand
GATTATATATATATATATATAAATGTATATAAAATGACTGATTTTAGTTCTTGATCAAAGATCTATTTTCCAAATGTGTTACATTTACCGTTTGTTTTGTATCATTTTCTAGCCTGTGGCCTTATTTCCATTATATAATTTCAGTTGAACTAGTTGAGTGATTTTCCGTTCCATTTAATATATGCATCTTATCATAAATAATTGTGATGGTGTCATATTCTTGTATGTGGAGAAAAGATCTAAAATACAATTCAATATTAAATTGCATAACTGAATAGTATGTGGTTTTTTATAACAAAGCCATTTTCTTAATGTTTAATGTTTACTTCAGAGGAAAATAAAGTCCTGATAGTCAAAGCACATTGCTTATAAATGTTTCAGAATACACTAAATATGACAACTTATATACTTTAATTTTATAGAACATATATCACAATATATATGAAGCTCAGGTTTTCCCTATGATTGAACTATTTACACAAGTATATATTTTCATTGAAATAGTGTTTCGGTTATATTTTAAGATAGTGGTAGCTTATGGCAGTTTCTTTAGTATACTAGCTCTGAGTAGTACGTAACCAATTATTTCATTTGACTTGCAGAAATCCTTAGACATTTAATTCTGATTGCATGAGAGAGATTACAAGTTTGAATATGCCTCTTTTCCACTGCAATTTCAAAACTATAGACAGATAAGGGTTTTCTTTTTTAAAAAAAAAAGAAACTAAACACAAATCCAGCACTGAGTTTATAATAAATATATACATGAGGATATATATTTAAAATTTATATTATACCTAAGTGTATTGCTTATATTTAAGCTCATGAAAATACAGTCACCTTCAGATTCTTGGGTTGTTTCCAACAGTTTTCTCCATGAAAGTTAAGGAAGTCTAAAATTTAATCCCAAGGAAGTGATTTTAATTATTGATCTATCCTTTGTCTTTACAAAATTCTCCTGAAGTTTACTTATCTCTATGCCTAGATGTCAGCTTTCTCTATCGTTATCTTTGTGGGTTCCTTTGTTCTTTAAGGGTAGCTAAATACCCCAAGTGAATTCCAAGTAGGGGTTCATGCATAGGAGTTTTCACTCTTTCTCCAATTTAATTACCTATTTTTATGGCCACATCCGGATCTTTTAATGGCAGGACTCAAATAGATCCTGTAAATGTAACT
>NW_016894127.1:0-230 GCF_001698545.2 Rhinopithecus bieti | reverse complement strand
AGACGCCCGCCACCTCGCCCGGCTAGTTTTTTGTATTTTTTGGTAGAGACGAGGTTTCACCGTGTTAGCCAGGATGGTCTCGATCTCCTGACCTCGTGATCCGCCCGTCTCGGCCTCCCAAAGTGCTGGGATTACAGGCTTGAGCCACCGCGCCCGGCCTGTGTTTAGATTTTTTAATAAGATTTTCTTCTTTTCAAAGGGGACATTTATAACTATAACTTTCACTCTAA
>NW_016894126.1:0-261 GCF_001698545.2 Rhinopithecus bieti | reverse complement strand
GGCCGGGCGCGGTGGCTCAAGCCTGTAATCCCAGCACTTTGGGAGGCCGAGACGGGCGAATCACGAGGTCAGGAGATCGAAACCATCCTGGCTAACACGGTGAAACCCCGTCTCTACTAAAATACAAAAAAATTAGCTGGGCGAGGTGGCGGGCGCCTGTAGTCCCAGCTACTCGGGAGGCTGAGGCAGGAGAATGGCGTGAACCCGGGAGGCGGAGCTTGCAGTGAGCTGAGATCCGGCCACTGCACTCCAGCCTGGCGG
>NW_016894125.1:0-801 GCF_001698545.2 Rhinopithecus bieti | reverse complement strand
GAGAGCACACGCGTGTGTGGGACGCGGACACTCCACGTTTCACACGACGGAGGAATGAGCACACGTGTGTATGGGACGCGGACACTCCACGTTTCACACGATGGAGGAATGAGCACACACGTGTATGGGACACGGGCACTCCACGTTTCACACGACGGAGGAACGAGAGCACACTCATGTGTGGGACGCGGACACTCCACGTTTGTGAACCTTTCCTGCACCCATCACCTCAGTAAACCCTAGGGTGGCGCGTGGGCCTTGACCCCAGGTCCAGGCCCTCTGCCCAGGGCCCTCCTCAGCAGGGCCCGACTGTGCCCGCTCCACAGCAGCTCAGGTCGGGTTCTCGTAGCTGGTGAAGCTGGAAAGCCTCTCCCGCAGAGCCTTGAAGCAGGGTCTCTGCTCAGGGTCCCGGCACCAGCATGTCAGCATCAGCTTGTGCACGCTGGGCGGGCACTCCAGAGGGCAGGGCATGCGGTAGCCGGCATCCACCCTCAGGAAGGCCTCGTGGTTGGACATGCCTATGGCCGACAGGGATGAGAAGAGCTGGGGCCCACCTGCCCACCTTCCCCAGGAAGCCACACCAGCCACCCACTGCACCTCCCTGGGGCCTTCCCCGCAGACTTGGCTGCCATGCCTTGGCGCCACCCAGCACACTGTCTGCTGCTAACACCTCCCCCTGGATGGGGCTCCAACGGGCGGCTCCAGGCACCGGCCTGGGTGCTCAGAGAATGGTGCAGGTGTGGAGTTCAGGCGATGGCTGGTGGCGGAGGGCCCTGCAGCCCGTGGGGGATCACCCCCACC
>NW_016894124.1:0-233 GCF_001698545.2 Rhinopithecus bieti | reverse complement strand
CCTGAATGGCCAGAGCACATAGTGCCCCATTGAGACACGACCCTCAATTACCGGGAAACAGTAGAAGCTAGACATCACCAGAAACGTGCATCCTGGTGGTTCTTCCCTTTGGCCATGTTTACGTCCAAAGTGGCAACCATCATTGCAGAGTGGCAACTGAGGCCCTGGCTAAACACATGGCTGCAGCCTTTGTGATACTCATCATCCTTTTAATCTTCTCAATGAAGAAACCA
>NW_016894123.1:0-828 GCF_001698545.2 Rhinopithecus bieti | reverse complement strand
CCCACCCCTCCCTTCCCCACCTTTTCCCCTCTCCTTCCTCAACGTCTTCTCCCCGCCTTCTTCCCCACCGCGGTCTTCCCGCATCCTCTGCTGCCCTCTCCCCACCGTCTTCTTCCCGCACCTTCTTCTCCTCCGCAGTTTTTTTTCCCTTCCCCACCGTTTTCTTTCCCTGTCTCTCCGCCTCCTCGCAGCACCGGTTCCTGTGGCGGCACCTTTTCCTCCCACCTCCCTCTCCCCACGGCCTCCCCACCTCTCCCCTCCACCCGCTCGCTTCCCCTCCACCTTCCCGCCTATTCCCGCAGCAGCGTCTTCCCGCCGCTCCCTCTTCTCCCCGCCCCTCCACCGTCTTCTCCCGGCCTATTACCGCAACCGTTTTCTTCCTCACCCCGCACCGTTTCCTTCCCGTCTTCCCACCTCCTCGCAGCAGCGTCTGTCTGCCGCAGTCTCTTCCCACCCTCTTCTCCTCTCCCCATCGTCTTCTTTCTCAGCCTATTATTCTCCACCGTCTTCTTCCGCCTCCATCTCCCCACCTTCTCGCAGCAGCGTCTTCCTGCCGCGCTTTTCTCTTCTCTCACCCTTCTTCCCTCTTCTTCTCCCCACCCTCTCCTCCCCGCGCCGTCTTCTCCCTTCACCGTCTTCTCCAGGCGCCTTCCTCAAAACTGTTTCCCCCCACCGTTTTCTTCTCCTCAAACCGTTTTCTTCCCACGTCCTCCCACCTTCTCGCAGCAGCGTCTGTCTGCTGCAGTGTTCTTCCCACTCTCTTCTCTCCCCATCCTCTTTTTTCCCAGCCTCTTACTCTCCACCGTTTTTTTCCCCTCCCCACCATTT
>NW_016894121.1:0-1184 GCF_001698545.2 Rhinopithecus bieti | reverse complement strand
AAGCAAACAGAATTTCCTTGAAGGACACTGGTAGGACCAAATCATTCATAATTTGCCATCAAAACATGTTCTCAAAGGAAAGGTGAAGTCCCATTTTATTTCCTCTTCAAATTATTTTGAATTTCTCATGCAAATCATATTACACTGGTTTACTATAATGTTATTAAGATTTCCACACACACACACACAAAGATACACAACCTGGACATTAAGTTAATTTTCACACTATATTGGCCTTTAGTTTTAAATACAGTTTTACTCTTGGCTATTTTACTATTGGCTTTGAACTTCTTTAAATGACCCCATTCTCTGTAGTCAATCAATTATACCACTGAAAATATCAAACATTTAGCAACAGGAAAAGAGTCCAATCATCAAATTGTTAAATTGTGTAATAATTAATATTAGTTCTTTATAAAGTGTTAAGATAATGCTGATTTTTTCTTTGTTCATTTTATGAATGTAAGTGTTCTACATTTAAATTATGTTCTAATATAAAATAAAATATCCTTCATTGCCCTCGCCATCACTTCTTTGACTTTTCTGGTAGATACATGATTTATATCATTCTTAGGGTCATTTGGAATTGACATATTTTCCCTAGCTTCTACATGACATTAACTAGAACTTTCATAAACCGTCCAGCACAATTTTGAGTTAACTTTAATAATGTATCAATCAATATACCTTCATTTTATATATATCTTACCATCCCTGCATTTTTTTATATAACTCTTCCAAAAGTCCATGTTGTGTGAATTTTCCTTACTTCAGCTAAAACAAGGTCCTTGTCACAGAACCATAAAATTTAGACTTGCAGATGATTTGAAGGGTGAGTAAAGCAGGGTTTTAGCAAATAAAAGGAAAAAAAAAAAGGGGAAACAGGTACTCTCCGCAAGGCAGAGGTCCTCCAATATGCTTCTTGCCTCACAACTTGTATTGCAAGTACCACCCAGAAAGAGGATGGAACTAGCTCATCCCCACTGCAAATGGTGCAAACATTTGTGTCTCCATCCCACACTGCTCTCCTCCCAGCATATAGGTTGGTTGCAGGTTGTGCCAGGGAACCCTTGCCGCCTGGCTGTCTCATTATTAGAGTCATTGAATTTGGTAAAATGCTTTTTTTGGCAAAAAAAATTACCTGCTTCTTTTAGAATATGTCTGGGAATATGTATCATAGAGAA
>NW_016894120.1:0-1002 GCF_001698545.2 Rhinopithecus bieti | reverse complement strand
GCCCGGCCTAGGGCTTATTTTAATAGGAAACTATTTGGCTTAACTTGCAGGAGTTGTTGAAGGCTTGGGTAGTAACCGAGGTCTGTTTGTGGATGGTTTTGTTGGGTTTGCATAGTTAGGAAAAAAAATTTTGTGCAGATATTTGTAGTTAAATATTGGTCCTGCCATTCCCTATTATCTTACACCTTGTCTACCTTTTCACACATATGTAACACCATCCTGGGGCTGGAGGCATTTGAGTAGCTGACTTATAGAGATATAGTGTAAGAGGGGCATGATTAGAGAATTGGAAAATAGATTAGAAACAGATTATGGAGGAAATTGAATGCCATTGTAAAATACTTGTATTTTATTCTATGCCTGGTACAGAGCTAATAAAATTAGCAAGGGAGGGGTGATGATTGGGACTGAATAGGAATAGCACTCCTAGGCCAGGTGCGGTGGCTCACGTCTGTAATCCTAGCACTTTGGGAGGCCAAGGTGGGCAGATCACGAAGTCAGGAGTTCGAGACCATCCTGGCCAACATGGGGAAACCCTGTCTCTACTAAAGATACAGAAAATTAGGCGGGCTTGGTGGCACCCGCATGTAATCCAAGCTACCTGGGAGGCTGAGGCTGGAGAATCGCTTGAACTTGGGAGGCAGAGGTTGCGGTGAGCTGAAATTGCGCCATTGCACTCCAGCCTGGGCGACAGGGCAGGACTCTCTCAAAAAAAAAAAAAAAGAACAGCACTCCTTGGTCAGGTGCGGTGGCTCATGCCAGTAATCCCAGCACTTTGGGAGGCTGAGGTGGGCAGATCACGAGGTCAGGAGTTCGAGACCAGTCTGGCCAACATAGTAAAACCCCATCTCTACTAAAGATACAAAAAATTAGCTGGGTGTGGGTGTGTGTCTGTATCCCAGCTACTCGGGAGGCTGAGGCAGGAGAATCGTATGAACCTGGGAGGCAAAGGTTGCAGTGCCCGAGATTGCGCCATTGCACTCCAGCCCGGGTGACAGTGTG
>NW_016894119.1:0-1275 GCF_001698545.2 Rhinopithecus bieti | reverse complement strand
AGATCTGAAGGTTTTATAAAAGAGCCAGTCCCCTGTGAATGTTCTCTTGCCTGCTGCCATGTAAGATATGCCTTTGCTCCTCCTTTGCCTTCTGTGTTGATTGTGAGATTTCCTTAGCCATGTGGAATTGTGAGTCCATTTTCTTTATAATTATCCGGTCTCAGGTGTGTCATTATTAGCAGAGTGAAAATGAACTAATACAATAAATTGGTACCAGTAGAGAGGGGTGTTGCTCTAAAGATACTTGAAAATGTGGCAGCGACTTTGGAACTGGGTAACAGGCAGAGGTTGGAACAGTTTGGAGGGCTCAGAAGAAGACAGGAAAATGTGGGAAAGTTTGGAACTTCCTAGAAACTTGTTGAACAATTTGACCAAAATGCTGATAATGATATGGACAATGAAGTCCAAGCTGAATTGGTCTCAGGTGGAGATGAGGAACTTGTTGGGAACTGTAGCAAAGGCGACTCTTGTTATGTTTTAGCAAAGAGACTGGTAGCATTTTGTCCCTGCCCTAGAGATTTGTGGAGCTTTGAACTTGAGAGAGATGATTTAGGGTATCTGGCAGAAGAAATTTCTAAGCAGCAAAACATTCAGAATGTGACTTGGGTGCTGTTAAAGGCATTCAGTTTTATGTACTCACAAAGGTATGTATTGGAATTGAAACTTACGTTTAAAAGAGGAGACTATAAAATTTGGAAAATTTGCAGCCTGACAATGTGATAAAAAAGAAAACCCGTTTTCTAAATAGAAGTCCAAGCCAGCTGCATACATCTGCGTAAGTAGTGAGCAGCCAAATATTAATTGCTAAGACAATCGGGAAAATGTCTCCAGGACATGTCAGAGACCTTCACAGAATCCCCTCCCATCACAACATCCCCTCCCATCACAACCCAGAAGGCCTAGGAGGAAAAAATCGGTTTTCTGGGCTAGGCCTAGGGCCTCAGTGCTTTGTGCAGTCTCGGCACTTCATGCCCTGCATCCCAACTGTGGCTAAAAGGGGCCAAAATAGAGCTCAGGCTTTTGCTTCAGAGGGTGCAAGCCCCAAGACTTGGTGAATCTGTGTGGGGCTCACACTCCACTTTTCCTTCTCCACTGCCCTAGAGGAGGTTCTCCATGAGGGCTCCACCCCTGTAACATACCTCTCCCTGGATACCCAGGTGTTTCCATACATCCTCTGAAATCCAGGCTGAGGTTCCCAAACCTCAATTATTGTCTTCTGTGCACATGCAGGCCCAACATCATGTGTAAGTCACCAAGTCTTGGGGCTTGCACCCT
>NW_016894118.1:0-200 GCF_001698545.2 Rhinopithecus bieti | reverse complement strand
GAGTAATTAGTTCGGGAATAAAGGGCCAAGAACAGTAATAAAAGTGAATTTCTTAATTGTGTTTTCTCAAACACAATATTATTTTCTGAAAGTTCTTTCTCTTTCTCTATCTGAGTGTATGTTTATGTGTGTATGCATCTATGCTTATATGTGCATAGCTGTGTATGTAGTTATATTAAGACTGGAAGAACTGGCCGGGC
>NW_016894117.1:0-1000 GCF_001698545.2 Rhinopithecus bieti | reverse complement strand
TTCCAAGTCTTTGCTATTGCAAATAGTGCTACAATAAGCATACGTGTGCATATCTCTTTACAATAGAATAATCTATAATTCTTTGGGTATATACCCAGTAATGGGATTGCTGGGTCAAATGGTATTTCTGGTTCTAGATCCTTGAGGAACTGCCATTCTGTCTTACACAATGGTTGAACTAATTTACACTCCCATCAGCAGTGCAAAAGCGTTATTTCTCCATACCCTCTCCAGCATCTGTTGTTTCCCGACATTTTAATGATTGCCATGCTAACTGGCATGAGATGGTATCTCATTGTGGTTTTGATTTGCATTTCTCTAACAACTAGTGATAATGAGCTTTTTTTTCATATGTTTATTGGCCACATAAATGTCTTGTTTTGAAACGTGTCTGTTCATATCCTTCACCCACTTTTGATGGGGTTGTTTATTTCTTGTCAGTTTTTTAAGTTCCTTGTAGATTCTGAATATTAGCTCTTTGTCTGGATGGATAGATTGCAAAATTTTCCCCATTCTATAGGTTGCCTGTTCACTCTGATGATAGGTTCTTTTGCTGTGCAGAAGTTCTTTAATTTAATTAGATTTTGTCTAGAAATTAGTTTAATTTGTCAATTTTGGCTTTTGTTGCCATTACTTTTGGTGTTTTAGTCATGAAGTCTTTGCCCACGCCTATGTCCTGAATGGTACTGCCTAGGTTTTCTTCTTGGGTTTTATGATTTTAGGTGTTACATTTAAGTCTTTAATCCATCTCGAGTTAATTTTATATAAAGTGTAAGGAAGGAGTCCAGTTTCAGTTTTCTGCATATGGCTAGCCAGTTTTCCCAACACCATTAATTAAATAGAAAATCCTTTCCCCATTGCTTGTTTTTGTCGGGTTTTTCAAAGATCAGATGGTTGTAGATGTGTGGCATTATTTCTGAGCCCTCTGCTCTGTTCCATTGGTCTATATATTTGCTTTGGTAGCAGTACCATGCTATTTTGGTTACTGTAGCCTTGTAGT
>NW_016894116.1:0-233 GCF_001698545.2 Rhinopithecus bieti | reverse complement strand
TTTTATTCATTCCTTTTCATTCTCTTTTCTCTAATCTTATCTTCATGCCTTATCTCAGTAAGTTGATCTTCAATCTCTAATATCCTTTCTTCTGCTTGTTTGATTCAGCTATTGATACTTGTGTATGCTTCACGAAGTTTCATGCTGTGTTTTTTAGCTCCATCAGGTCATTTATATTCTTCTCTAAACTGGTTATTTTAGTGAGCAATTCCTCTAACCTTTTTTCAAGGTTC
>NW_016894115.1:6138-6868 GCF_001698545.2 Rhinopithecus bieti | reverse complement strand
TATACATATAATATATAACATATATGTATGACATAATATATAATGTATGTAATATATATAATATATGATATATAAAATATGTATATGTTATATATGTATAGTATATGTGATATATGTATAATATATGTGTAATATATATTACATATGTAAATATGTATACATTACATATATATTACATATGTACTATATGTTACATATATTGTATATATCTCTTTAGACCTGATAGTTGCAGGTCTAATATATGTAATATATGCATATAATACATATATATTACATATGTAATATAATTACATATATAATACATATGTAATGTATATGTTACATATATTATATATATATGTCTTTAGACCTGATAGTTGCAGTTCGGTCATTGGGAAATGCTAACAGCACTTCCTTCACATATATGTGCGTGTGTAATTAAGCAATTAGTATATTAAAATAATCTTAAATTAACAACAATAACAACAAAGCCAGATGGGCATTACACAACAGCATACCAGCATCAAATTTCATCACAACTTTCTTGGTGGAAGCTTTGCAGATGCTGTTGAAATTTAAATATACGTGATGGAAAGGTTTTATCGATAAAGACTGCAAATCTTCTTCTGCCACTAAACCAATAATCTCTATCTTCTGCTTCACTTTGAAGACTCCAAGTTGATGTGGAACAAATGAACACATCACATCCTAAAAAAAAAAGATGAAAAGTAACCAATAATAAATTTCAACA
>NW_016894115.1:0-1515 GCF_001698545.2 Rhinopithecus bieti | reverse complement strand
ACAGAAATTTATGGTTATAAACAAATGTATTTTTTAAAAAGGCCTTTAATCAATATTCTAAACATCCACCTTAGGAAATTAAAACAAAAAACAAAGTAAATTCAAAGGGAGTAGAAGGAAAGGAATAATAAACACAACAGCAGTAATAAATAATAAAGAGAATAGAAAATGTTAGGAAAAAAATCAACAGTCCTGAAACTATGCCTTTGAAATGATTAACAACACTGAAAATAATTTAACTAGACTTAATAAGCAAAAAAAGAGATGACTAACTTTGCTAAAATCAGGAATAAAAGAGAGGACATCACTACCAACTTTACATCAGTAAAAGGGGTATAAGATTATATAATCAACAACGGAATACCAACTAATCAGACAACCTAAATGACATGGGCAAATTCTTATAAAGAGAAAGACATAAACTACTGAAACTGACCCAAGAAAAAATTGACAGTATGAATAGCCCCACAACAAATAAAGGGATTGAATTAATAGCCAAAAAAATTCTGACAAAGAAAATCCCAGGACCAAATGGCTTTGGTGGTAAATTCCACCAACCATTTAAAGAAGAATTAGTGCCAATCCTTCACAAGCATTTACAAAAAATTTAAAAGAAGAGTGTACTTCTCAGTTCATTCTGTGGCACCAGTTTTATTCTGATGCCAAAATCAAAACATTTGTTGAAAATCTGCATTCATATGTCCCTCATGAATATATATGCAAAATCCTCAAATAAATACTATCAAACTGAAACCAGCAATATGTAGAAAAGATTATATACTATGTACAAGTATGATTTCAAGTTTAACATCTATATGTCAATGTAATGCACAGTCTTAATAGAATAAAGGACAAAACCACATTATCATTTTAATAGACCCAGAAATAGTAGTTGATAAAATACACTTCCATAATAGAAACATGCAACAAACTAGGAATAGAAGGGAACTCCCTCAAGTTTATAAAGGCAGTCAATGAAAACCTTACAGCTAACATCGAACTTGATAAGAGACTAAATGCTTTCCCCTTAGATCAGGAACAAGACAAGACACCCCTTTTGCCATTGCTATTTAATATTGTACTAGAGGTCCTAGCTAGGACAAGTAGGTAAGAAAATAAGCAAACAAAATGAATCCAGATTAGAAAGAAAGATGTAAAATGACCTCCATTCACAGGTGACATGATCTTGTATCCCAAAGAATCCACCAAAAAACTACCAGAACTGATAAATGAGTTCAGCAAATTTGCAGAATACAAACAAGGTCAATATGCAGAAAACAACTGCATTTATATACACTAGCAATGAATAATCCAGAAATACAACTAAGAACTCTATTTCATTTACATAGCATCAAATAATAATAAAATATTTAGAAATAAATTTTTTAAATAATTGCAAGATGTACATTGAACACTACAAACATTAAAGAAGACATAAATAAGTGTAAAGACATACAATCTTCTGGACCACAGGATTTAATATTGTTAAAAGGGCAATATTCCCTAAATAGATTT
>NW_016894114.1:0-771 GCF_001698545.2 Rhinopithecus bieti | reverse complement strand
AAAAAAAAAAAAAAAAAAAAAGTAAAAGCATGAAAATCTATTTGTGTCTTTATATGCTTTTATTGTGTTTTAAATAAATAAGAAATATTACTTTAAAAGCTTTGGCACCTCAAAACATTTCAAATTTACAGCCATATGAATATGGCTATAAAGAGCAGAACATCTAGTATTAGTCTACATATAAAATATCTAGTATGAAAATAAAATGTTTAATTTGTTCCTCCAAATTTCTCTACTGGCTCCTTCACCAGAATGGTACTCTATACAAACAAACAAGGAGGGAATAATGTTTTCCTACATTACTGTCAATTTATTTTGTAGTAAGAAGTTACCAGTATGGATATAAATGATATAATATGTTCTGTAAACTAATCTCTCTGCATTCACCAGTGTCACTGATTTTACTGTTACCTCCTAATTTCATTTTATAATATGTAAATAGTAATTAAGAAGAAAATCAAGAATCATGTAAAAGCTAAAAAAATTAAAATGTGCTTCTCTACCATAAACGGTAGGGATGGGGCAGTGGTTGGTGCAGCTGGGAGACAGAAATATTAACTCCTATGTGACAAATAGTATTACAGTCCTAGTATTAGCTGCCCTTCACTTACTGAGCCTGTTCCTATAGAAGGCTTACATTTCTTGCTTTCATTTGACCTGCTTTACCAATGAAATGTGAAAGTGCTATGTGCCAGTTTCAAGCAGAAGTTTTATTTGTGTGGTGTTTTTTTTTTTTTTTTTTTTTTTTTTGAGAAGGAGTCTTGCTTCGCC
>NW_016894113.1:0-587 GCF_001698545.2 Rhinopithecus bieti | reverse complement strand
TAATAGGAAGAGATTTTAATACTCCACTGACAACATTAGACAGATTAAGACAGAAAACAAAGGTATTCAGGACCTGAACTCAGCCCTGGATCAAATGGACCTGATAAATATCCACAGAAGTCTTCACCCCAAAGCAACAGAGTATACATTTTCGCATTGCCACATTGCGCTTACTCTAAAATGGATCACACAATTGGAAGTAAAACACTCCTCAGCAAATGCAAAAGAACTGAAATCATAACAAATAGTCTCTTGGACCACAGTGTAATCAAATTCAAAATAAAGACTAAGAAATTCACTCAAACCATACAATTACATAGAAATTGAATAACCTGTACTTGAACGACTTTTGGGTAAATAATGAAATTAAGGCACAAATCAAGAAGTTCTTTGAAGATAATGAGAACAAAGACACAATGTACCAGAATCTCTGGGAAACAGCTAAGGCAGTGTTAAGAGAGAAATTGATAGCATTAAATGCCCACATCAAAAGTTAGAAAGATTTCAAGTTAACAACCTAAAATCACAACCAAAAGAACTTGAGAACAAAGAGCAAACATATCCCAAAGCTAGCAGAAGACAAGACA
>NW_016894112.1:0-262 GCF_001698545.2 Rhinopithecus bieti | reverse complement strand
CCCACTCCCCACAGCCCTGCCCCACTCCCCACGGCCTGTCCCACTCCCCACAGCCCTAAAGCACTCCCCACAGCCCTGACCCACTCCCCACAGCCTGTCCCACTCCCCACAGCCTGTCCCACTCCCCACAACCCTGAGGCACTCCCCACAGCCTGTCCCACTCCCCACTGCCCTGTCCCACTCCCCACAGCCTGTCCCACTCCCCACAGCCTGTCCCACTCTCCACTGCCCTGACGCACTCCCCACAACCCTGTCCCACTCC
>NW_016894111.1:0-770 GCF_001698545.2 Rhinopithecus bieti | reverse complement strand
ATTCCTCACTCTACATTTTCAAAATGTGGTTATTTTAAAGGCTCAGCCAGTTCTTACCTTGCTTCTCTTTCTCATTGGTTGACCTCATCCACTGCTATGGCTTCAATGGTACCGTCTTGACCAGCATTGACTCCCAAGTGTGTACTTCTAGTCCATTGGTTTCTACGGAACCTCCAGAGTTGGCTTTTAAAATATCTATCAGATATCCTTACCTATTCTTCCCATAGGAATCTCACAGTTAAGTTTTGGAAGAAAGTAGTATCTTTCTTTTAAACCTCCTTTTGTGTTTCCTGTCTTAATTGGAGGTAGGCTATCAACCACTTACTTGCTCAGGCTAGATACCTAGGAGTTATCACTGAATCTTCTTCATTCCTCTTAGTAGCTTCTTATCAGTTATGGAGTCCTGTCAGTTTTATCCTCAGAAAAGTATTGCCCCTCTTCAGCCCTGGTGCTCCTGTACAGGCCCATGTCATCTCGCACTGGAGCTATTGCAGTAGCTTCCTAGCTATTCTTCCTGCCTCTAGTCTCCTTTCTTCAGTCCATTTTGCATACTGCCAGTTGTTTTCCAGAATACAGATCTAATCATATTAATTTTTTTAAATCACTTTGTCTTCTCCCCATTGCTTACTAGATAAAATATAAGCTCTTTAACATGACAAATGCCGAGCTATGTAGTATCCCTAGATCTTTTGTATTTAATTCTTTTTTTTTTTTTAAATTATTTAAGTTCTAGGGTACATGTGCATAACGTGCAGGTTTGTTACATATGT
>NW_016894110.1:0-1172 GCF_001698545.2 Rhinopithecus bieti | reverse complement strand
GATGTATAGGAATGCTTGTGATTTTGCACAATGATTTTGTATCCTGAGACTTTGTCGAAGTTGCTTATCCGCTTAAGGTGATCTTGGGCTGAGTTGATGGGGTTTTCTAAGTATACAATCATGTCATCTGCAAACAGAGACAATTTGACTTCCTCTTTTCCTAATTGAATACCCTTTATTTCTTTCTCTTGCCTGATTGCCCTAGCCAGAACTTTCAACACTATGTTGAAGAGAAGTGGTGAGAGAGGGCATCCTTGTCTCATGCTGTTTTCAAAGGGAACCCTTTCAGTTTTCTCCATTCAGTATGATATTGGCTGTGGGTTTGTCATAAATAGCTCTTATTATTTTGAGATACATTCCATCAGAACCTAGTTTATTGAGAGTTTTAGCATGAAGCATTGTTGAATTGTGTCGAAGGCCTTTTCTGTATCTATTGAGATAATCATGTGGTTTGATTGTTGGTTCTGTTTATGTGATGGATTATGTTTATTGATTTGCATACGGTGAACTAGCCTTGAATCCTAGGGATGGAGCCGACGTGTTCATGGTGGATAAGCTTTTGATGTGCTGCTGGATTTGGTTGGCCAGTATTTTATTGAGGATTTTGAATCAATGTTTATCAGGGATATTGGCCTAAAATTCTCTCTCTCTCTTTTGTTGTCATGTCTCTACCAGGCTTTGATAACAGGATGATGCTAGCCTCATAAAATGAGTTAGGGAGGATACCCTCTTTTCTACTGATTGAAATACTTTCAGAAGAAACATTACAAGCTCCTCTTTGTACCTCTGGTAGAATTCGGCTCTGAATTTGTCTGGTCCTGGACTTTCTTTGGTTGGTAGGCTATTAATTATTGCCTCAATTTCATAACCTGTTATAGGTCTATTCAGACATTCAACTTCTTCCTGGTTTAGTCTTGGGAGGGTGTGTGTGTCCAGGAGTTTATCCACTTCTTCTAGATTTTCTAGTTTATTTGCATGGAGGTGTTTATAGAATTCTCTGATGGTAGTTTGTATTTCTGTGGGATTGTTGGTGATATGCCCTTTATCATTTTCATTGCATCTAATTGATTCTTCTCTCTTTCCTTCTTTATTCATTTTGCTAGAGGTCTATCTATTTTCTTGATATTTAAAAAAAAAAAAAACACTCCTGGATTCATTGATTTTTTGAAAGA
>NW_016894109.1:0-202 GCF_001698545.2 Rhinopithecus bieti | reverse complement strand
TCCTCCTACTATCCTAACTTTACTCTGGCATGCCTAAATCGGAATAGGCAGACTCAAAACATAAATCTGCCCACAGCTGGAAGGTCATACAAAGATTGAAGTGAATGGAGGATGAGGGCAAAGGGTGGAGAAAGGGACGTGACCTTGAACTTTAGAAATGTAAATTGATACTAAACTCTAAAGTGAATTATTTTGAAGGGTG
>NW_016894108.1:0-338 GCF_001698545.2 Rhinopithecus bieti | reverse complement strand
ATTTTCGTTTATTTATTTATTTATTTATTTATTTATTTATTTATTTATTTTTTGCGACGGAGTCTTGCTCTGTCGCCTAGGCTGGCGTGCAGTGTCCGGATCTCAGCTCACTGCACGCTCCGCCTCCCGGGTTTACAGCATTCTCCTGGCTCAGCCTCCCGAGTAGCTGGGACTACAGGCGCCCGCCACTTCGCCCGGCTAGTTTTTTTTGTATTTTTTAGTAGAGACGGGGTTTCACCGTGTTAGTCAGGATGGTCTCGATCTCCTGACCTCGTGATCCGCCCGTCTCGGCCTCCCAAAGTGCTGGGATTACAGGCTTGAGCCACCGCGCCCGGCCA
>NW_016894107.1:0-200 GCF_001698545.2 Rhinopithecus bieti | reverse complement strand
TTTTCTTTTATGATTTTGTTGTTATGGATTTCAGAAAGGATAGCAAGGTAAATATGAGTTTGCTCCTCTAGTTTTCTCTGTAAGCCTTAGACTTTTAAATACTTAGATGTTCCAGCCTTAAAGGGAAATTTATAGCCTTTTGGAATGTGAGCTATCTTCAGTTCCCGTTTCCTTAACTCAGGTAGGTATGAATAAGAAAG
>NW_016894106.1:0-504 GCF_001698545.2 Rhinopithecus bieti | reverse complement strand
TGCCAGGTTTTGGTATCAGGATGATGCTGGCCTCACAAAATGAGTTAGGGGGGTTCCCTCTTTATCTATTGATTGGAATAGTTGCAGAAGAAATGGTACCAGCTCCTCTTTGTACCTCTGGTAGAATTAGGTGTGAATCCGTCTGGTCCTAGGCTTTTTTTTGGTTGGTAGACTATTAATTACTGCCTCAATTTCAGAACTTGTTACTGGTCTATTTAGGGATTCAACTTCTTCCTGGTTTAGTCTTGGGAGACTGTAAGAGTCCAGGAATTTATCCATTTCTTCTAGATTTTCTAGTTTATTTGCATAGAGGTGTTTATAGTATTCTCTGATGATAGTTTGCATTTCTGTGGTTTCAGTGGTAATATCCCCTTTATCATTTTTTATTGTGTCTTCTTGATTCTTCTCTTTTCTTCTTTATTAGTCCAGCTAGTGGTCCATCTGTTTTGTTAATCCTTTCAAACAACCAGCTCCTGGATTCATTGATTTTTTGAAGGGTTTTCG
>NW_016894105.1:0-762 GCF_001698545.2 Rhinopithecus bieti | reverse complement strand
CTTTCTTTCTTTCGTCTCTCTCTCTCTCTCTCTCTCTCCCTCCCTGCCTCCCTTCCTTCCTTTCTCTCTCTCTCTTTCTTTCTTTCTTTCGACAGAATCTCGCTCTGTTGCTCAGGCTGGAGTTCAGTGGCACAATTTTAGCTCACTGCAATCTTTGCCTCCCAAGTTCAAGTGATTCTCCTACCTCAGCCTCCTGAGTAGCTGGGTTTACAGGTGTGTGCCACCGCTCCACACTAATTTTGTATTTTTTGTAGAGATGGAGTTGCACCATGTTGACCAGGCTGGTCTCGAACTCCTGACCTCAAGTGATCTGCCCACTTCAACCTCCCAAAGTACTGGGATGACAGGCATGAACCACCATACCCGGTCTAATGTCTCCTTTTCCTTCCTTCCTTCCTTCCTTCCTTCCTTCCTTCCTTCCTTCCTTCCTTCCTCCCTCCTTCCCCTTCCTCTTTCTCTTCCTTCTTTCTTTCCTTCCCTTCCTTCCTTCTTTCTCTGCTTCCTCCCTTCTTTCTCTCTCTCCTTCCTTCCTTCTTTCCTTCCTCCCTCCCTCCTTCTCTTTTTTCTTCCTCCCTCCCTTCCTTCCTCTTTCTTTTGCTTCCTTCCTTCCTTTCTTTTCTTTTCTTTCTTTCTTTCTCTTTCTTTCTTTCTCTTTCTTCTTTCTCTCTCTCTCTCTCTCCTTCCTCCCTTCCTCTCTCCCTCCCTTTTGCCCTTCTTTCCTTCCTTCCTTCCTTCCTTCCTTCCTTCCTTCCTTCCTTCCTT
>NW_016894104.1:0-1271 GCF_001698545.2 Rhinopithecus bieti | reverse complement strand
ATATTCCTTTGGGTATATGCCCAGTAATGGGATTGCTGGGTCAAATGGTATTTCTAGTTCTAGATCCTTGAGGAATCGCCACACCATCTTCCACAATGATTGAACTAAATAACACTCCCACCAACAATGTAAAATGTTTCTGTTTTCCACAACCTCTCCAGCATCTGTTGTTTCCTGACTTTTAATGATTGCCATTCTAAGTGGCATGAGATGGTATCTCATTGGGGTTTTGATTTGCATTTCTCTAATGACCAGTGATGATGAGCATTTTTTCATATGTCTGTTGGCTGCATGAATGTCTTCTTTTGAGAAGTTTCTGTTCTTTTGAGAAGTTTGCCATTTTTTTTTTTGGAGTTGTTTGCTTTTTTCTTGTAAATTTGTTTAAGTTCTTTGTAGATTCTGGGTATTAGCACTTTGTGAGATAGATAGATTGCAAAATTTTCTCCCATTCTGTAGGTTGCCTGTTCACTCTGATGATAGTTTCTTTTCTGAGCAGAAGCTCTTTCGTTTGATTAGATCCCATTGGTCAATTTTGGCTTTTGTTGCCATTGCTTTTGGTGTTTTAGACATGAAGTCTTTGCCCATGCCTATGTCCTGAATGGTATTGCCCAGGTTTTCTTCTAGGATTTTATGGTCCTAGGTCTTAAGTTTTGATCCATCTTGAGTTGATTTTGTAACTAAGCCTCCAGCTTAGTTCTTCTTGTCCAGGATTGTCTTGGCTATGCAGGGTCTTTTTTGTTTCCATATGAAGTTTAAAGTAGATTTTTCCAATTCTATGAAGAAAGTCAGTGGTAGTTTGATGGGGATAGCATTGAATCTATAAATTACTTTGGGCAATAAGGTCATTTTCAAGATATTGATTCTTCCTATCCATGAGTAGGGAATGTTTTTCCATTTGTTTGTGTCCTCTCTTACTTCCTTGAGCAGTGGTTTGTAGTTCTCCTTGAACAGTTCCTTCACATCCCTTGTAAGTTGGATTCCTAGGTATTTTATTCTCTTAGTAGCAATTGTGAATGGGAGTTCACTCATGATTTGGTTCTCTGTTTGTCTGTTATTAGTGTATAGGAGTGCTTGTGATTTTTGCACATTGATTTTGTATCCTGAGACTTTGCTGAAGTTGCTTTTCAGGTTAAGGAGATTTTGGGCTGAGACAATGGGGTTTTCTAAATATACAATCATGTCATCTTCAAACAGAGACAATTTGACCTCCACTTTGCCTATTGAATACTTTTTATTGCTTTGTCGTGCCTGATTACCCTGGCCAGAACTTC
>NW_016894103.1:0-233 GCF_001698545.2 Rhinopithecus bieti | reverse complement strand
TCTCTCCCTTTTCTCCTTCTCCCTCTCTCTCTCTACCTCTTTCTCCCTCTCCATCTCTCTCTCTCCCTCTCGCTTTCTCCCTCTCCCTTTCTCCCTCTCTCTCTCTCTCTCTCTCCCTTTCTCTCTTTCTCTCTTTCTCCCTCTTCCTCTTTCTCTCTCTCCCTCTCGCTTTCTCCCTCTCTTCTTCTCCCTCTCTCTGTCTCCCTCTTTCTCCCTCTTCCTCTCTCCCTCTC
>NW_016894102.1:0-1068 GCF_001698545.2 Rhinopithecus bieti | reverse complement strand
TTCCATTCCCACTAATAGTGTAAAAGCATTCTTATTTCTTCACATCCTCTTCAGCATCTGTTGTTTCCTGATTTTTTTGATGATCGCCATTCTAACTGGCATGAGATGGTATCTCATTATGGTTTTGATTTGCATTTCTCTAATGACCAGTGATGATGAGCATTTTTTCATATGTCTGTTGGCTGCATAAATGTCTTCTTTTGAGAAGCATCTGTTCATATCCTTTGCCTACTTTTGATGAGTTGTTTGTTTTTTTCTTGTAGATTTGTTTAAGATCTTTGTAGATTATGGATATTAGCCCTTTGTCAGATGGATAGATTGCAAAATTTTCTCCCATTCTGTAGGTTGCCTGTTCACTCTGATGATAGGTTCTTTTGCTGTGGAGAAGCTCTTTAGTTCAATTAGATCCTGTTTGTCAATTTTGGTTTTGTTGCCATTGCTTTTGGTGTGTTAGACATGAAGTCTTTGCCCATGTCTATGTCCTGAAGGGTATTGCCCAGGTTTCCTTCTAGGATTTTATGTTCCTAGGTCTTAACGTTTAAGTCTTTGATACATCTTGAGTTGATTTTGTATAAGGTATAAGGAAGGGGTCCAGTTTCAGTTTTCTGCATGTATCTAGCCAGTTTTCCCAACACCATTTGTTAAATAGGGATTCTTTTCCCCATTGCTTATTTGTGTCAGGTTTGTCAAAGATCAGATGGTTGTAGATGCGTGATGTTATTTCTGAGGCCTTGGTTCTGTTCCATTGGTCTATGTATCTGTTTTGGTACCAGTACCATGCTGTTTTGGTTACTGTAGCCTTGTAGTATAGTTTGAAGTCATGTAGCATGATGACTCCAGCTTTGTTTTCTTGCCCAGGATTCTCTTGGCTATGCAGATTCTTTTTTGGTTCCACATGAAATTTAAAGTATTTTTTTCCAATTCTGTGAAGGAAGTCAGTGGTAACTTGATGAGGATAGCATTGAATCTACAAATTGCTTTGGGTGTTATGGCCATTTTCACGACATTGATTCTTCCTACCCATGAGCATGGAAGGTATGTCCATTTGTTTGTGTCCTCTCTTATTTC
>NW_016894100.1:0-260 GCF_001698545.2 Rhinopithecus bieti | reverse complement strand
AATGAGAACAGAAATTTAACTGTGTGAACAGACTTCACATGACCTAGAGCAGTTTCACAGTAAGTTTCCTTCTGGTTTTAACGGAGGGTATTTCTTTTCAGCATATTCTTAGTAGCATTCCAAAATGTCCTCTCTCAGTTTCCACAGAAACAGTGATTTCAAACTGCTCAATCCAAAGAATGATTTAACTCTATGAGATGAATACACACATCACAAAGCAGTTGCTGCGAAAGCTTCTCTAAAGTTTTGATCGGAAGACG
>NW_016894099.1:0-233 GCF_001698545.2 Rhinopithecus bieti | reverse complement strand
TCAGGAGTGCGAAATCAGCCTGAACAACATGGTGAAACCCCATCCCTACTAAAAATACAAAAATTAGCCAGGCGTAGTGGCATGCACCTGTTATCCCAGCTACTCAGGAGGCTGAGGCAGGAGAATCACTTGAACCGGGGAGGTGGAGGTTGCAGTGAGCCGAGATAATGCCACTGCACTCCAGCCTGGGCAACAGAACAAGACTCTGTCTCAAAAAAAAAAAAAAAAAAAAG
>NW_016894098.1:0-233 GCF_001698545.2 Rhinopithecus bieti | reverse complement strand
TCCACCAACAGTGCATAAACATTCCCTTTTCTCTGCAACCTCGCCAGCATCTGTTATTCTGTTATTTTTTGACTTTGTAATAATAGCCATTATGAATGGTGTAAGATGGTATCTCATCTTGGTTTTGATTTGCATCTCTCTAATGGTCAGTGATGTTGAGCCTTTTCTTCATATGCTTGTTGCCCACATGTTTGTCTTTTTTTGAAAAAAGTTTTTTCATGTCCTTTTACCCC
>NW_016894097.1:0-1174 GCF_001698545.2 Rhinopithecus bieti | reverse complement strand
CACACAGTTAGCCTTCTCTTTTCATTGAACGGTATCATAACACTGTTTGTCTTTAGTCTGCGAAGTGATATTCAGGAGTGCTTTGAGGCTTACAGTGAGAAAGGAAACGTCTTCAGATAGAAACTGGAGAGAAGCTTTCTGAGGTGCTGCTTTGTGACGTGTGCATTCCACTCACAGAAATATACCTTTCTTCTCACAGAGGATTCCGGAATCCCTTTTGGAGAAAAGTTACCAAGAGACATTCGGGAGTATAGGGATGGCTATGTTGAAAAGGAACTACCTTTAGACAAAACTGGAAAGAAGATTTCTGTGAAACTGCTTCATGTTAGACATATTGATTCATCTCACATCGTTAAAACTTTTCTTATACTCCGCAGTTTTAAAACTCTGCCATGCACGGATCTGTGAAGGGACATTCGGGAGCACATTCAGGCCTATGGTGAATGAGGAGATATCTTCAGATAAAAGCTGGATAGAAGCTTTCTGAGAAACTACTTTGTGATGCATGCATTCCCCTCAGGAGTTATACCTCTTTTCTCACAAGGCAGTGTTTGAACACTGTTCCTGTAAAACCAGAAAAGTCATATTTCAGAGCGCATTGAAAACTATGATAAATAGTGAAATATACTGAAATAAAATCGAGAAAGAAGCGTTCCAGGAATCTGCTCTCTGATATGTGCATTCACTTCACAGAGTTAATGCTTACTCTATATTTGTCAGTTTCGAAACTCTCTCTTTGAAGAATCTGTGAAGGGATATTTAGTGCCCCCCGGAGGCTTGTGTTGTGCAAGGAAACGTCTTCTGATGAAATCTGCAGAGAAACTTACTGAGAACTGCTTTGTGATGTGTGTATTTATCTCATAGAGTTAAACCATTCTTTGGATGAAGCAGTTTGACATCACGGTTTTGTGGAATCTGAGGAAGGACATTTGGGAACGATTCTTAGAATATCGAGAAAGAAATATCCTTAGGTAAAATCCAGAAGGAAGGTTTCTGTGAAACTGCACTGTGTCACGTGAATTCTGCTCACACAGATAAGCTTCTCTTTTCATTGAGCAGTATCATAACACTGTTTTGTTTAGTTTGTGAAGGGATATTCAGGAGTGCTTTGAGGCTTACGATGAGAAAGGAAATGTCTTCAGATACAAACTGGAGAGAAGCTTTGTGAGGAGCT
>NW_016894096.1:0-1173 GCF_001698545.2 Rhinopithecus bieti | reverse complement strand
AAAACAGCATGGTACTGGTATCAAAAGAGATCTATAGACCAACGGAACAGAACAGAGGCCTCAGAAATAATGCCACACATCTACAACCATCTGATCTTTGACAAACCTGATAAAAACAAGCAACAGGGAAAGGATTCCTTATTTAATAAATGGTACTGGAAAAACTGACTAGTCATATGCAGAAAACTGAAACTGGACCCCTTCCTTACACCTTACAGAAAATTGATTCAAGACAGATTAAAGACTTAAACGTAAGACCTAAAACCATAAAACTCTAGAACAAAACTTAGGCAATACCATTCAGGACATAGGCATGGGCAAAGTCTTCATGACTAAAACACCAAAAGCAATGGAAACAAAAGCCAAAATTGACAAATTGGATCTAACTAAACTAAAGAGCTTCCACACAGCATAAGAAACTATCATCAGATTGAATAGGCAACCTACAGAAAGGAAGAAAATTTTGCCATCTATCTATCTGACAAAAGGCTAATATCCAGAATCTACAAAGAACTTAAACAAAAAACAACCCCATCAAAAGTGAGTGAAGGATATGAACAGACACTTCTCTAAAGAAGACATTTATGTGGCCAACAAACATAAAAAAAGCTCATCATCACTGGTCATCAGAGAAATGCAAATCAAAACCACAATGAGATACCATCTCACTTCAGTTAGAATGGTGATCATTAAAAGTCAGGAAACAACAGATGCTGGAGAGGATGTGGAGAAATAGGAACACTTCTATACTGTTGGTGGGAGTGTACATTAGTTCAACCAATGTGGAAGACAGTGTGGCAGTTCCTTAAGGATCTAGAACCAGAAATACCATTTGACCCAGCAATCCCATTACTGAGTATATACCCAGAGGATTACAAATCATTCCACTGTAAAGACACATGCACACATATGTTTATTGCAGCACTATTCACTATAGCAAAGACTTGGAACCAACCCAAATGTCCATCAATGATAGACTGGATAAAGAAAATCTGGCACATATACACCATGGTATACTATGCAGCCATAAAAAAGGATGAGTTCATGTCCTTTGCAGGGACATAGTTGAAGCTTGAAACCATCATTTTCAGCAAAGTAACACAGGAACAGAAAACAAAATAGACTGCATGTTCTCACTCATAAGTGGGAGTTGAACAATGAGAACACATGGAC
>NW_016894095.1:0-1435 GCF_001698545.2 Rhinopithecus bieti | reverse complement strand
CTCCACAAACACTAAAGTCAGCGAATCCCTTCCTGAAAAATTGTAAGCTTTGTTTACTCATAGGGAATTAGCATTACTACTTAATCTAAATTATTAACTGGCTTAATTCTAGTCCTCCTGCTAGAATAAATCTTGGAAGCATGCAAACAGAGCCAGTTAATGTAAGCATTGTCTTAGCCATGTTTAGAAAGAGGAGAAAAGACAGGGGAAAGGCCAGAAAATATGTAAAGAGATTCTCTTTACATGTAACTGACTATTCTTATTCATAATTTTACCTGTTGCACCTAACAGATCCAGCAAAATGACCGTTTATCTAAGTCTTCCACCCAAACTACTTTCTGTGTGATGTTCTCAGAGGTAGAGCCTACTCTGCCTACAGCCAAAAGATATATTCATCCAAAAGTCACGAGCAAGCATCTGAAACGTGAGAAAATACTCAATTATCTATTTTAATACATAAATTATCTGAATATAATGAATAAACACAAATGTTCTGAATAAAAGTTCAAACATCAAATAGTACCTGTATTTCCTTAGGAAAAGTAGCACTAAACATCATGGTGTGACGAATGCCCTTTGGTGGCATAGTATCTTGTTCAACTATACGACGTATCTGAGGTTCAAATCCCATATCCAGCATCCTATCAGCTTCATCCAACACTAAGTACCTATTAAAAAATCCCTCAGTTGATACTGGATCATTAGATCTGAGAAACTACTATATATAGTTGTGTAATTAATTACACTCATATAGTCAAACAGTAATATCGCAGTGTCACAATTTGACACATATTCAACAAATGCACATATACATACAAACACACACACACACACAAAATCATGAGATAAAAGCTCAAGGTGACAACCAAATTACCCAGGCTGATTGTTAAAATGAAGCTCAGCCTCAAATAAAATTTCACTTACTCTTTAACAAAACATTAACTGTAATTTTCAAAACTATATAGAAAATTAAATCATTAAACCAGTACTAGTAAAATACAACAAGAGTAATCAACTTTAAATACAAAATAGTTCATTTTGTATAAAATGTATATACATTTTGTATAAAATGAAATATAAAACTGACATACTTGCAGAAGTCTAATCCAATCTTTCCTCTTTCCATCATATCCACTAGACGTCCTGGAGTGGCTACTAACAAGTGGCATCCACGTTCTAAGTCCCGAATCTGCTGACCAATATCAGCACCACCATAAACTACACAAGGACGAACTCTAGATCGGTAGGAAAACTATAAGCAAAGAACATGTCAGTGGCTATAAAACATCATTTGATAAATCAGAAAAGCAATAATCAGTAAAATGAGTATTTTACTTTTCTGGCTTCCTCATAGATCTGTACAGCCAATTCTCTTGTTGGGGCTAAAACCAAGGATATTGGGTATTGTTTGCGGCGCCCATACCTTCCATTTTCC
>NW_016894094.1:0-343 GCF_001698545.2 Rhinopithecus bieti | reverse complement strand
ATCACAGAGTTACACGCTTCTCTTCAGTGATCAGTTTGCTAACACAGTTTTCTGGAAATCTGCAATGGGATACTTCTTAGTGCAATGAAGCTAACGGTGACAAAGGAAATATCCTGAGATGAAAACTAGAGAGAAGCTTACTTAGAAATTTCTTGGTGATGTGTAAATTCATCTCACCGAGTTACACATATGTTTGGTGGAGCAGTCCATTAACACAGTCTTTGAGGAACCTGAAAAGGGTTTCTTTGGATCGCATTGAGGCCTAAGATGATAAAGGAAATATCCTCACATCAAAACGTGAAAGAATCTTTCTGAGAAAATTCTTTGTGATCTGTGAATTCAT
>NW_016894093.1:0-341 GCF_001698545.2 Rhinopithecus bieti | reverse complement strand
AAGAGTTTTGCTCTTGTTGCCCCAGCTGGAGTGCAAGGGCGCGATCCTGGCTCACCGCAACCTCTGCTTCCTGGGTTCAAGTGATTCTCCTGCCTCAGCCTCGTGAGTAGCTGGGATTACAGGTGTGCACCACCACGCCCAGCTAATTTATGTATTTTAGTAGAAACGAGGTTTCACCATGTTGGCCAGGCTGGTCTTGAACTCCTAACCTCAGGTAATCTGCCCTCCTTGGCCTCCCAAAATGCTGGGATTACAGGCATGAGCCACCATGCCCAGCCCAGGGTGTTTTCAGAGAAGACTCTACCAGCTATTCCTAATCTAGATCATACTTGGGTTTGGTT
>NW_016894092.1:0-338 GCF_001698545.2 Rhinopithecus bieti | reverse complement strand
AGGGTGGGGAGCTGAGTTGGGGTGCAGGAGGGCTCAGTCGGGGTGGTGGAACTGAGCTGAGTCTACAGGAGGGCTAAGTCTGGGTGGGGAGCTGAGCTGAGTGTGCAGAAGGGTTGAGTCGGGGTGGGGAGCTGAGTCGGGGTGCAAGTGTCTTGATCGTATCCTGGAGATGTTTTTTGCCAGCTTTATTATGCGAGGTGAACAGACATGTTAACCGCGTCCTGTAACTGCCTGGACAAAGTTACTGGAGAGGTCAGTGAAGGGGCGTTTGTCTTTAGCCCTTGGGAAGCTGTGAGGAGGTCACAAAGGACAGCATTGTAAGACCCATGGGAAGGGAG
>NW_016894091.1:0-831 GCF_001698545.2 Rhinopithecus bieti | reverse complement strand
TTTTTGAGTTTGTTTCCCTCCTACTGTCTCTAAATGTTTGTTCATCTTGTAAAAAATAAGAGCTTGATTTCAGCTGTGCCACAGAAAATTATGATGAATACCTCATTATCTGTAATTTGTCCATCCATGGAGACAAAGGAGAAACAACCTCTCCCCGCTAACCATCACTACCTTGTAGCCAGCATGGAGATGGCAAGATGGAATAGTAACACTCTCAAGAGGAAGGCGAGTCTAGGGAAACAAAAGCCAGGTCCCGGGGTTCTAGCTACCTTTTCTATGTGCAGATGCTGTTTTCACTATCATCTTGGAGACTTCGATTTTAATTTATTAAAAGACACTGCCTAATTTCCTACCCCTTCCTTGGCAGCTGAAGTACCAGTTTCTTATTGTGACCACTGATAAAGGCATTGTTGTCATGAGCTTCACCAACCTCAGCATTCCTTGCAGAGCTTGAAGGAGTCACATAACAAATACCAATCATAACATTTTACACTTGCACCTTTCCAACAGCTTTCAGAATCTTAACAGAAAGTAGTCCTAGAATATAAAAGTGAAACACAGGCGTGGATTTCCTATGTGCGACTTTGGATAATCATGAATATCAGTGATTCTCTAAAACATTGGGCTGCTTTAGATGATTTCTAAGATCTCTTTCTGCAGTGACACCATTTGATGTTCTTCACTAATTTGGTAACCACTGCAAATGAGTAAAACAGGTAAGTGAGGCCTAATGAACCTGATTTGACTGTTGAGGATACTGAGGCACAAATAGGCTAAGTAATTTTCTTAAGGTTGCAAAACCAATTTGAAATAGGGTTGGAACTGGAAATT
>NW_016894090.1:0-831 GCF_001698545.2 Rhinopithecus bieti | reverse complement strand
GGAAAAACATTCCATGCTCATGGATAAGAAGAATCAATATTGGGAAAATGGCCATTCTGCCCAAAGTAGTTTATAGATTCAATGCTATCCCCATCAAGCTATCTTTGACTTTCTTCACAGAATTGAAAAAACTACTTTAAATTTCATATAGAACCAAAAAAGAGCCCACATAGTCAAAACTATCCTAAGCAAAAGAACAATGCTGGAGGCATTATGCTACCTGACTTCAAACTACACTACAAGGCTGCAGTAACCAAAACAGTATGGTACTGGTACCAAGACAGACATATAGACCAATGGAACAGAACAGAGACCTCAGAAATAATGCCACACATAAACAATCATCTGATCTTTGACAAACCTGACAAAACAAGCAATGAGGAAAGGATTCTCTATTTAATAAATGGTGTTGGGAAAACTGGCTAGCCATATGAAGAAAGCTGAAACTAGATCCCTTCCTTATACCTTGTAAAAAATTAACTTAAGATGGACTAAAGACTCAAAAGTAAGACCTAAAATCATGAAAACCCTAGGAGAAAATCTAGGCAATACCATTCAGGACATAGGCATGGGCAAAGACTTTATGACTAAAACACCAAAAGCAATGGCAGCAAAAGCCAAAATCGACAAATGGGATCTAAATAAACTAAAGAGCTTCTTCACAGCAAAAAAAAAAAGAAAAAAAAAACTATCATCAGAGTGAACAGGCAACCTACAGAATGGGAGAAATTTTTTGCAGTCTATCCATCTGTCAAAGAGCTGGTATCCAGAATCTAAAAAAACCTAAACAAATTTACAAGAAAGAAACAAACAACCCCATCAAAATGTTGG
>NW_016894089.1:0-262 GCF_001698545.2 Rhinopithecus bieti | reverse complement strand
TTTGATCCGGATTCATCCGGTTTCATCCGGTTTCATCCGATTTGATCCGGATTCATCCGGTCCGATCTCGCTTTATCCAGTCCGATCCGGTTTGATCCAGTCCGATCGGGTATGATCTGGTTTGATCCAGTCCGATCCGGTTTGATCCGGTTTGATCCAGTCCGATTCGGTTTCATCAGGTTTCATCCGGTTTGATCCGGTTTGATCCGGTTTGATCCGGTTTCATCTGCTTTGATCCGGTTTCAACCGGTTTGATCCGGTT
>NW_016894088.1:0-343 GCF_001698545.2 Rhinopithecus bieti | reverse complement strand
TATGTGTGTGTATATGTGTGTGTATATATGTGTGTGTATATATGTGTGTATATATATGTGTGTATATATGTGTGTGTATATATGTGTGTGTGTGTATATGTGTGTGTGTGTGTATATATGTGTGTGTATATATATGTGTGTGTATATGTGTGTGTATGTGTGTGTATGTGTGTGTGTATGTGTGTGTGTATATGTGTGTGTGTATGTACGTGTGTGTGTATGTACGTGTGTGTGTATATGTGTGCGTGTGTGTGTGTATATATGTGTGTGTATATGTGTGTGTATATATGTGTGTGTATATATGTGTGTATATATATGTGTGTATATATGTGTGTGTATATAT
>NW_016894087.1:0-1168 GCF_001698545.2 Rhinopithecus bieti | reverse complement strand
ACAGATAACTTCTTTCCACTTTTATCTGGAGATATTCATTTTTTCCCATTGGCCTCAATGGACTCCCAAATGTCCCTTCACAGATTCTGCGAAGAGTGTTTCCAACCCACTGAAACAAAAGAGAGTTTAAGTCTGTGAGGTGAATCCACACATCACAAATCAGTTTCTCATACAGCTTCTCTCAAATTTTATCTGGGAATGTTTGGCTTTTCCCCATATTTCTCAGTGGGTTCCAAAATGTCCCTTCACTGATTCTCCAAAAGAGCATTTCCAACCTGCTGCATAAAAGAAATGTTTAACACTGTGAGATCCATCCACACATCACAAAGCTGTTTCACAGATATCTTCATTCTAGTTCTTATCTGGGGATATTCAGTTTTCCCCTGTAGTCTTCAATGGGCTCCCAAAAGTGCCTTTGAAGATTTTAAAAAACAGTGTTTCCAACTTGGTGAATCTAAAGAAAGGTTTAACTCTGTGACATGAATCCATACATCACAAAGCTTTTCACAGATAGCTTCTTTCTATTTTATATCTGGAGATATTTTATTTTTTCTCATAGTCCCCAGTGGGCTCTCAAATGTTCATTCATAGATCCTACAGAAAGAATATTTCCACCTGCTGAATCCAAAGAAGGTTTGCACTCTGTGAGATGAATGCTCACATAACAAAGCAGTTTCACAGGTAATTTCTTCCTCGTTTTATCTGGGCATATTCTGGTTTTCCACATAGGCCTCAATGGGCTCCCAAAGGTCACTTCACAGATACTACAAAAGAGTGTTTCCAACCTGCTGAATCAAAAAAAGGTTTAACTCTGTGAGACAAATCCACACATCACAAAGAAGTTTCACAGATATATTCATTTGAGACTTTATCTGGGAATATTCGGTTTTCTCTATACGATTCAATGGGTTCCCAATTATCTCTTTGCAGATCTTAAAAAACGAGTGTTTGCAACCTGCTGAATCAAAATGAAGGTTTAGCTCTGTGAGCAGAATCCACACATCATAAAGAAATTTCAGATAAATTCTTTGCAGTTTTACCTGGGGATATTCGGATTTTCCTAATAGGCTTCAATGGGCTCCCAAATGTCCCTTTGCAGATTCTACAAAAGAGTGTTTCCATTCTGCTGAATCAAAAGAGAAGTTTAACTCTGTAAAATGAATTCACA
>NW_016894086.1:0-1175 GCF_001698545.2 Rhinopithecus bieti | reverse complement strand
TTTCAAATTTAATTTTGATGAAATCCAATTTATTTTTCTCTTTTGTCGTTTGTGCTTTTGGTGTCATATCTAAGAAATCATTGCCAAATTCGAGGTCATGAAGATTTATGCCTATTTTTTTCTAAGAGTTTTATAGTTCTGCCTCTTACATTTAGATCTTCAATAAATTTTGAGATAATTTTGTTTATAATGTGAGATAATGTTCCAAATATATTATTTTGCTTGTGGATATTCAGATGTCCTAGCACCATTTGTTAAAACTATCATTATTTCCACTTTGAATGGCCTTAGCATCCTCAACAAAACCAATTAACCACAGATATATTGTGTGCCAGGTGTCCCCAAACCATCTTCAGTCTTCATGATTTTCTAGAAGGGATTATAGGACTCAGAAGCCATGTTATACCCATGTTTACAGTTTATTACAGTGAAAGGATACGGACTAAAACTGGCAGAGCTAAAACACTCATGGGGTGAAGTCCAGGAGAAACCAGGATCAGACTCCCCTATATCCTCTCCCCATCGAATCACGCAGAGGGCTTAATTATCTCAGCAATAATATATGACAACACATGTAAAGTGTTGTCAACCAAGAAAGGTCACCTGAGCATTGGTGTCCAGAGTCTGTATTGGGGATCAGTCATGTAGGAACGCAACACTTTTATGATTGACTTCAACTACGCAGACTCCAGACACAAGAGCAAAACCCAACATTCACCATATGTCACATTGTTAGCATAAACTATCTGTTCAAACTGGTAACATATATCTCCCAGGAGCCAGTAAAGTGGCAGTCCTGAAGACAGGCAAATTTGGGGACTATTTGAAGTTTGAGCAACCCGGGCAATCTGAGTTAACACCTTCCCTTATACATAGGTTTACTTCTATAGTCTCATTTCTATCACATTCATCTATGTCTATCTTCATGTTATCATCATACTGTTTTGATTACTGTTGCTTTGCAGTAAGTTGTGAAATCAAGAAATGTAAGTCTTTCAACTTTGCTCTTCTAGTTCAAGATTTTTTGGCTCTTCTGAATCCCTTCAGTTTCTATATAAATTTTAGGAGTGAATTCTCAATGTACACAAAAAAATGCAACTGAAGTTCAGAAAGAAAATTGCATTAATCTGTGGATCAATTCAGGGAGTACTATCATCTTGAAAATATTAAGTCTT
>NW_016894085.1:0-1178 GCF_001698545.2 Rhinopithecus bieti | reverse complement strand
ATCGTCCAGTCTATTGAGGTCTTGAATAGAAGAAAAGTTAGAGGAAGGGGAAATGCAATCCTTTTTTCCCTGCCTCATTTCATGAGTTGAGATAGCTCAACTGGTCTTCGCCTGCCCTTGAACTGAAATTTACACCATTGGCTCCTCTTGTTTTCTCAGGTGCTTTGACTCAGATTGAATTGCAGCACTGACTTTCCTGATTCTCCAGTTTGCAGATAAGCGATCATGGGACTTCTCAGCCTGCATCATCACATGAGCCAACTCTTCACAATAAGTCAAATATCTGGTTGATATTCTATTCTATCAATCGTGACGACTACCTTTACATCATTGTTATGCTATCTTGACTGTTGCAGTTTTTTAATAAGCTTTAAAATTGGCAAGTGAGAGCTCTTTAATTGTGATCTTTTCTGAGACTGTTTAGGCTACTTTTGGACCTGTGCATTTTCATACAAATTTTAAAATCTACTTGTCAATTTCTATATTTTGATAATAATTACAATAAATCTGTAGATCAGTTTGAGGAGAATTACCATCTATACTAGTCAGGGTTTTCCAGAGAAACAGAACCAATAACACACACACACACACACACACACACATAATAATAAATGCCTGATTTTAGTGCCCAATTCTTATTATAAAGATTTGATCTTGAGTCTCTGGAAGAGAATATTCACTTTTCCGGTTACTTAGGAAGGTTCAAATCTGACTGATATTTTTTACTGTATAATTCAGAGAGCACAGAATATATAAACCTGGCCAGACCAAGATGACACTATGATGTTGAGCTGAAGGAAAGTATATTAAACACTAAATAACAATTGTCTTCTATGTACAAGACATGAGAGTCGACCATATGGAGTATGTAATCCAAATGTCCACTTATGGTCATCTTCTGATATATAATTCCTTTGGTTATAATTATTATAATCATAGAATGTGTCCCTATTTCTTATACTGTTGATTGCTATTGATAGCACAGTGGTAATTGATAAGAAATTATAAAGTTGATCTCAGGAAAGAGAATGCAGCAGGTAGGCTCTTTTGCTTCTTATCAAATTACAAAAACTTTATGTTCCTTACAATAGTTTTTTATTGGAGAACTGATTTAAAAGGTTTAGAATTGCAGATATAAATATGACTCTTTTGTTCTTTCTTTCTTCTGACTGCCTAGA
>NW_016894084.1:0-342 GCF_001698545.2 Rhinopithecus bieti | reverse complement strand
CGCGGTGGCTCAAGCCTGTAATCCCAGCACTTTGGGAAGCCGAGATGGGCAGATCACGAGGTCAGGAGACGGAAACCATCCTGGCTAACACGGTGAAACCCCGTCTCTACTAAAAAATACAAAAAACTAGCTGGGCGAGGTGCAGGCGCCTGTAGTCTCAGCTACTCGGGAGGCTGAGGCAGGAGAATGCTGTAAACCCGGGAGGCAGAGCTTGCAGTGAGCTGAGATCCGGCCACTGCATTCCAGCCTGGGTGACAGAGCGAGACTCTGTCTCAAAAATACATAAATAAATAAACAAATAGGGCCAGGCGCAGTGGCTCTTGCCTGTAATCCCAGCACTTT
>NW_016894083.1:0-1440 GCF_001698545.2 Rhinopithecus bieti | reverse complement strand
ACCTCTTTAATAAAACTCTTCTCAAGGCCGCTTTACTTCCAAAGGAAGCTGGAGTCATTCACTGCAAGGGCCATCAAAAGGCATCAGATCCCATTGCTCAGGGCAATGCTTATACTGATAAGGTAACTAAAGAAGCAGCTAGTGTTCCAACTTCTGTCCCTCAGGGAGAGTTTTCTCCTTCTCATCTATCACTCCCACCTACTCCCTCTCTGAAACTTCCACCTATCAATCTCTTCCCACAAAAGGCAAATGGTTCTTGGACAAAGGAAAATATCTCCTTCTAGCCTCACAGGCCCATTCTATTCTGTCGTCATTTCATAACCTCTTCCATGTAGGTTACAAGCTGCCAGCCCATCTCTTAGAACCTCTTATTTCCTTTCCATCATGAAAATCTGTCCTCAAGAAAATCACTTCTCAGTGTTCCATCTACTATTCTACTACCCCTCAGGGATTGTTCAGGCCCCTCCCTTCCCTATACATCAAGCTCAGGGATTTGCCCCTGTGACTTTACTCACATGCCCCGTCAGGAAACTAAAATACCTCTCCGTCTGGGTAGACAATTTCACTGGATGGGTAGATGTCTTTCCCACAGGGTCTGAGACGGCCACGGGGTCATTTCTTCCCTTCTGTCAGACATAATTCCTCGGTTTGGCCTTCCCACCTCTATACAGCCTGATAACGGACCAGCCTTTATTAGTCAAATCACCCAAGCAGTTTCTCAGGTTCTTGGTATTTAGTGGCTCCTGGTTTTACCTCAAATTGCCACCCTTAAGTCTCTCTTGAAGTGGATAGATCTTCAGTGGCAAGGTACCCTCCAATACTTTCACCCTGATGAAGTCCTATTCTTTACTTTTATACTCACTCTTATTCTGGTTCCTGTTCTTATGCCACCCTCTACCTCTCCCCAGCTATCTCCACCACACTATCAATCTCACTCTCTCCTAGCCATTTCTCCATTTCTAATCCTTCTTTAACAAACAATTGCTGGCTTTGCATTTCTCTTTCCTCCAGAATCACAGAGGCCTCAACTTATTCACTGCTAAAAAAAGAGGACTCTGGGTCAGGTGTGGCGGCTCACGCCTGTAATCCCAGCACTCTGGGAGGCTGAGGTGGGCAGATCACAATGTCAGGAGATTGAGACCATCCTGGCTAACATGGTGAAACCCCGTCTCTATTAAAATACAAAAAATTAGCCGGGCATAGTGGCGGGTGCCTGTAGTCCCAGCTACTGGGGAAGCTGAGGCAGGAGAATGGCATGAACCCAAGAGGCGGAGCTTGCAGTGAGCCGAGATCACGCCACTGCACTCCAGCCTGGGTGACACAGCAAGACTCCGTCTCAAAAAAAAAAAAAAAAAGAGGACTCTATATTTTAAATGAAAAGTGTTGTTTTACCTAAACCAATCTGGCCTGGTATATGACAACTAAAAAAACTCAAGGATA
>NW_016894082.1:0-659 GCF_001698545.2 Rhinopithecus bieti | reverse complement strand
TTTTAGCACATGCACCACCCCTGAAATTTCTGGTCAACCAGCACCAGCCTAAAGATCACATTCTCATCAAAGGGTGGAAAGAAGAAAACTCAAGCCAGTCTGGGAAGGACCTTACCTTGTGCTGCTAACCACCAAGACTACTGTTCATACAGCAAAAAAGAATGGACTTACCACACCCAAGTCAAGAAAGTGCCACCCCTCCAGACTCATGAGCCATAGTCCCAGGGGAAAACCCTACCAAACTAAAGCTAAAAAAAAAAATTAACTCTTTTCATCTATTCTATTACTCTTTCTTCTTTCCTCATTCTATTGCTGACCATCTAGTTATTAACATAACCAAGACAATTTCACCTCAAACTATTGCATTTAATGCTTGCCTTGTTATAACCTGTAGAAACTTGTCAAGTCAAAGACAGCTTTCTACTTCAGAAAAGTACTTCTGTCCCTCCTGACTCTCCTCAGCCTGGGCATTAGTAAACTAGGACCATTTAATCCGGGGAGATTTCAATAAAGACCCTGGTGCCAACCAGAAGTCTTGCGCCCCAATGTAGAGCTTTCATGCCATATTTGGTCCAACGTTCTGTGGACCACTAATGAGCAAGGATGGACTGCCCCAACTGGTTTTTGTAATTTCCTAAAACCATACATTCACTTTCCTA
>NW_016894081.1:0-675 GCF_001698545.2 Rhinopithecus bieti | reverse complement strand
GGGAGCCACACTGACTCCTCCTCTCCCCAGAGTTCAGGCTGGTCAATGGCAGCAGCAGCTGTGAGGGCCGTGTGGAGCTCCAGGTGCAGGGGTCCTGGGCGCCCCTCTGTGCCACCCACTGGGACATAGCAGACGCCACCGTCCTCTGCCACCAGCTCAACTGCGGCAACGTGGTGGCTGCACCTCGAGGAGGCCATTTTGGGGACGGGGACGCTGCCATCTGGCCTGACGCATTTCACTGTGAGGGGACAGAACCCTACTTGTGGAATTGCCCAGTAAGCACCCTGGGGGCCCCGGCCTGTGCCCCGGGAAACTCAGCCTCCGCAGTCTGCTCAGGTGGGTGCATCCAGGGCTGTGGAGGAGGAGGGTGAGTGAGAGGCATGGACAGAGGGGGTGGAGAGGGAGGGGCCCTGCTGTGGGGTGGTTCTGGGCCCCTCCCGCGGACACCCTGGGTCCCCTGTGCGTCCCCATCCCCAGGTCTGCCCCACGGCCTGCGGCTGAGGGAAGGACAGAGCCGCTGTGATGGCCGCGTGGAGGTCTCCCTGGAGGGCGTGTGGGGCCGCGTCCTGGACGATGCCTGGGACCTGCGCGGCGCGGACGTGGTGTGCCGGCAGCTCGGGTGCGGAGCGGCCGAACAAGCCTATGACGCACCTGCCCCCAGCCGCGGGTCGGTCC
>NW_016894080.1:0-832 GCF_001698545.2 Rhinopithecus bieti | reverse complement strand
CCAGAATATTTGTAACAAATTTGGAACCAATTGATTGAGGCCTCTCTCCCTCCCTTCCTTCCGTCCTTCCTTCCTTGCTTCCATGTAGCCTTCCTCGGCCGCCCAGGCTGGAGTGCAGTAGGCAATCTCAGTTCACTGCAACCTCTGCAAGCGATTCTCCTTACTCTGCCTTTGGAGTAGCTGGGATTACAGGTGTGCACCACCATGCCTACTTTTGTAGTTTAGTAGAGATGGGGTTTCACAACGTTTGCCAGGCTAGTCTCAAACTCCTGACCACAAGTGATCTGCCTGTCTCTGCATCCCAAAGTGTTGGGATTACAGGTGTGAGCCACCGCACCCCTCCAGAGTTACATCACTTTAATATTACTTCTATTAATTTTAGAGATCCATTCCTATAATCATATTTTATATTACATTCTTTACCAATTGCAAGTACATAGCTCTAAGTATTTAGTTATTAATAAGTATGGTAGCAATATGATTTTCAAAATAAGGGCCATAGCTACTGACAAGTTCCTATTCTCTTTCTATTAGTGATTCAAGTTAACAGATTCAGAGTAAGAAAAGAACTTCCAGGTTAAACAATCTCTGGTAAGTTTTTTTTTTTTTTTTTTTCCACTTTTTTTTATTATACTTTAAGTTCTAGGGTACATGTGCATAACGTACAGGTTTGTTACATATGTATACTTGTGCCATGTTGGTGTGCTGCACCCATCAACTCATCAGCACCCATCAATTTGTCATTTATATCATGTATAACTCCCAGTGCAATCCCTCCCCACTCCCCCCTCCCCATGATAGGCCCCTTCCCGAGTCCAAGTGATCTCATTGT
>NW_016894079.1:0-1166 GCF_001698545.2 Rhinopithecus bieti | reverse complement strand
TGATTGCCATTCTAACTGGTGTGAGATGATATCTCATTGTAGTTTTGATTTGTATTTCTCTAATGACCAATGATAATGAGCTTTTATGCATGTTTGTTGGCTGCATAAACGTCTTCTTTTAGAAGTGTCTGTTCATATCCTTCATCCATGTTTTGATGGAGTTGTTTGTTTATTTCTGGTAAATTTATTTAAGTTCTTTGTAGATTCTGGATATTAGCCCTTTGTCACATGGATAGATTGCAAAATTTTCTCCCATTCTGTAGGTTGCCTGTTCACTGTGATGATAGTTTTTTTTTTTTTTATTCTGTGCAGAAGCTCTTTGGTTTCATTAGATACCATTTGTCTATTTTGGCTTTTGTTATCATTGCTTTTGGTGTTTTAAGTCATGAAGTCTTTGCCTATGCCTATGTCCGGAATGGTATTGCCTAGGTTTTCTTCTAGGGTTTTATGGTTTTATGTCTTAGGTTTAAGTCTTTAATTCATCTTTAGTTAATTTTGTATAATGTGTGAGGAAGGGATCCAGTTTCAGTGTTCTGCATATTGCTAGCCAGCTGTCCCAACACTATTAAATTGCGAATCCTTTTCCCCTTGCTTGTTTTGCAGGTTTGTCAAAATCAGACGACTGTAGATGTGTGGCACTATTTCTGAGGCCCCTATTCTGTTCCATTGGTTTATATATCTGTTTTGGTACCAGTACAATGCTGTTTTGGTTACTGTAGCCTTGTAGTATAGTTTGAAGTCAGGTATCGTGATGCCTCCAGCTTTGCTCTTTTGCTTAGGATTATCTTGGCTATGTGGGCTCTTTTTTGGTTCCATACGAAATTTAAAGTAGATTTTCCAATTCTGTGAAGAAATTCAGTGGTAGCTTGAGGGGATAGCATTGAATCTATAAAGTACTTTGGGCAGTATGGCCATTTTCACGATGTTGATTCTTCTTATCCATGGGCATGGAATGTTTTCCAATTGGTTTGTGTCCTCTCTTATTTCCTTGAGAAATGGTTTGTAGTTCTCCTTGAAGAAGTCCTTCACATCCCTTGTAAGTTGTATTCCTGGGCATTTTATTCTTTTAATAATTGTGAATGGGAATTCACTCCCAATTTGGCTCTCTTTTGTCTGTTATTGGTCTATAGAAATGCTTGTGATTTTACACATTGATTTTGTATCCT
>NW_016894078.1:0-1103 GCF_001698545.2 Rhinopithecus bieti | reverse complement strand
GAGCGAGACTCCGTCTCAAAAAAAAAAAAAAAAAAAAAAAAAGAGTTAAATCCTTACTTTGTGTCAGGGTCCGTAACAAAGGCTTCACACATCTTAACATGTTGAGTCCTCAGACTGAAGGCATGAAGATGGATATACTATTATCATCCCCATTTTACATATGAGGACATCGAGGCATAGATAGGTTAACTTGCCCAGCGTCACAGGCTAGTATGTGTGGATTTGAACCAAGGCCATGGAGCTCCGGGATTTGTGCTCCTAAACATGTTGCTGTGGTCCCCTCAGAATGTAGAGCAAAGTCACCCCTCAGCTGGGGTGACTTTGCATTTGGCAGGGCCCTCTACTTTAGCACTGTCTGGAGACATTGTTGGTTGTCACAGGTGGAGAAGCACTCCTGGAATCTCGTGAGTGAAGGCCAGGCTGGAGATACTGCTCAACATCCTCTAATGTACAGGGCAACTCCCCTCAGCATAGAACTCTCCTCCCTCAAATATCAATAATGCTGACATTGAAAAAACCCTGATGAAAAGAAAACACCGGACACATACACACAAATGTATACAGATGTATAAATAGTAAATCAATCAATCAATCTATCAATCTCTGTTGATCCACCTATCTAGCTAGCTACCTGTATCTTCTTCCTGCTCCCAGAACACAGCTAGAAGGTTTACTCTTTTGAAAGGGCCTTTAAAGTATTCACTATTTTGAAAGCTTTTAGTAGTAATTTTCATATAAGAATTATAGAGCAAAGTGATTTACAAGTTATTGTTCCTTGGAAATATAATGGTGTATGTGTGTGGTGGGAGTGGCTCCAACTTTAGTTCCTGTGGACTTTCCCTTTGGCTGTGGAAAGTCCAGGTCATTCCCTAAGACCTTGTACCTGTGATTTTGTCTCCACTTGGCCTTTGAGAAAATTCTGGGTCAGGACAGGTCATCTGGCTAAGGCCAAGTTCTCATAGTCATTCTAATTGTAATTACATCCAGCTTACATTACACATTATGTTAATATCACACTCCATCATGTTATAGCAATATACATTATGTAATATATTAATAGACATTACCTATTCTGTTATTAGCACATTACATCAATACACCTT
>NW_016894077.1:0-3323 GCF_001698545.2 Rhinopithecus bieti | reverse complement strand
TATATATATGTCCAACTTTCTACCTTACCTTCATAGCCTATATGCTTCCAAATTGTAAAAGGTCAATAAATACCACTTATTGAATAAAAAAGTAAAATGGGAAAATATAGCTTCTTTTCTTCTCACAGCCATAACTTATGTCTTGATGTGTAGGCTGAAATATTAGTGATATGATTAGGGATTACATAGCAGAAAATAAGATTGCTTCTGGTGTAAATAAGCTTCCATTTGGGGATTATTTCAATTAGTTTTACTTAGCAAGGTCTTCTAAGGAACTGGGCATAGACATTGGTATTAATCATCTTTTAAAATCTCTGGATCATCATAAACTAAGAGTAAAAGTAAAGAACTATTTATCTTATTTTATCCATATTGTACCACTGGATAATAGTAAGTTTTCTCTTCATAGAAGTATTTCAGTAATAGGGAAGAACAGTAGTAGAAGTAGAATATTGCCATTTGCAACTTCAAATGAATTGATGCATAGGAATTCATTATAAACAGCTGCTTACATCAGAAATAGACTAATATTATATATCTCCTGAAAGAACATAAAGCTATCTATGAAGTACTTTGGTTCAAGAAGAAAAAAATAAACTTGCATTGGCAACTCTCTACACCCTACACCATCTTACCAATTCACAGGACATACAGAACATAGAGAAGCATGATAAATGACATGACAGGGGTGGAATCTGCAAAATTTCAGGTTGTAGGAAATCTCAGAGGGCAAATGACCCAGTTTTCTTTTTTAACTAAATATAATACAAAAAAAAGATAAAGACATAGAGGCATAACCTGCTAGAGAATCTTGAGAAACATATAAAACAATACTTATTTAGGGAATTGATGAGACTATTGTGAAAATATGGAACTGATGAGACTGTTGGATTTGAATAATTTAATATTTAATAATATTAGGAAATGTTTCTTGGATATTTTGTAAGGTCATGATATTTGGTTATTTTAAAGTCCCTATCTTTTAGAGATACATATTGAAATATTAATATGTAAATGATATTGTATTTATGATTTGCTTTGAAATAATCCAATAGGGATCAAGCTGGTGGTGATACAGATAAAACTGGTCATAAGTTGAAGTTGGATGAACTGTACAGGGAATTCTAGTCTATGTACTTTGTATATGTTTGAAATTTTCCCTGGTAATTTTTTTTAATAGCCAAAGGGAATCCCCAAAATAAGACATGGTATGATGGCAGTAGTGGTTCCTTACCATGAATTCTGGTAGTTCAATAGGGAGTGGCAACAGGGCAAACATCAGCAGCTCCAATAGTCCCATAAAGTGGATTCAGTAGGATTTCAGATTTACTATTAATAGTTATGCCACAGAAAAGCATTAGAAATACTTATGTAGGATTCCACTTTGAAAACACTGACCTAGGTGCCAACATTTTAATTATTTGTATCCCATCATGGCCAACTGGGTTCTGCATGCATACAAGAAGGTTTGAGATGACTTGGATAACTAGACTGTGTCCTGGAGTCCTAATGCTGTGCTGCTAATACTAAAACCTAAATTTAATTTTAATCTGATTCAGATGGCACTGTTTTATTCCTGTCAGCTTTTCTGTAAAGGTCGACATGGGGAGAGCAGTCTGGAACAAAATAATGTGTGTTGTAGAATAGAGAGTGAGCAAAGCTTCAGTGGGGTCTAAAGAATGTAGTACTCCACCCTAGCTTATAATATGTGCTTTTATTCTTGGCTTGAAGCTATTCTTCTTGTCCTCTTTCTGCCTAATAAGAATTCAGAGATTAGGCCACAGGGGCCCAGTGAGAAGAAAGCATCATCACCATTCTCCACCCCGTACTATGGATCCTGCACAATAGTCTTGTTGTATTTTCTAGATGATGACCACTTGTAAATTCCTCTAGAATTTCATTGATGAGTGCCAATTTGCTTTTTTCATATTTACAAAATTTAATTTGGAGTTAGCATTCCCTCTATTCCTAGAGCTCCAATTGGCATCAAAATGAAAATAATTGCTCCTTCAATTTTATTGGTATGGCAAGGTTATCTTCCTTCCTCACTAAATTTTATGTCTGTCCAACTCTAGAATTAACTAATCAAGACATTATTTTTTGATGGAATAATACAAAATGATTGGAACTTCAGAGTAATGTACTGTCCTGCAGCTTACTTTTGTAGAAATGAGAAGTATATTTCCCAAATTGTCAAATATATTAATTTGTTACTGTACACAAATTAGACAAGTCTTGAAAATTTAAATTATATTGATCTCAGAAGACTCATTCAACCTACTGGATTCCTAAAAAACAATAGGTGTGACTCTAGAAACATGCAGACAATCATGTACTTAAAACATTTCACTTGCTTAGGATTGTCTTGGCTATACAGGCTCTTTTTTGGTTCCATATTAAAGTTAAAGTAGTTTTTTCTAATTCTGTGAAGATAGTCAATGGTAGCTTGATGGGGATAGCATCAAACCTATACATTATTTTGGGCAGTATGGGCATTTTATGATATTGATTTTTTGTATCCATGCACATGGAATGTTTTCCAGTTGTGTCCTCTCTCATTTCCTTGAGCAGTGGTTTGTAGTTCTCCCTGAAGAGAGCCTTGACATCCCTTGTAAGTTGTATTCCCAGGTATTTTATTCTCTTTGTAGCAATTGTGAATGGGAGTTCACTCATGATTTAGCTGTCTATTATTGGAGTACAGGAATGCTTATGATTTTGCACATTGATTTTGTATCCTGAGATTTTGCTGAAGTTGCTTATCAGCTTAAGGACATTTTGGACTGAGACGATAGGGCTTTCTAAACATACAATCAAGTCATCTTCAAAGAGAGACAATTTTACTTCCTCTCTCCCTATCTGAATACCCTTTATTTCTTTCTCTTGCCTAATTGCCCTGGCCAGAACTTCCAATACTATGTTGAACAGGAGTGGTGAGAGGGCATCCTTGTCTTGTGCTGGTTTTCAAAGGGAATGTTTCCACCTTTTGCCCATTCAGTATGATAATGTCTGTGGGTCTGTCATAAATAAATAATAGCTCTTATTATTTTGAGATACGTTCCATCAATACCTAGTTTATTGAGAGTTTTAGCATGAAGCAGTGTTGAATTTTATCGAAGGCCTTTTCAGCATCTATTGAGATAATCATGTTTTTTTTTTTTGTCATTGGTTCTGTTTATGTGATGGATTACATTTATTGATTTGTATATGTTGATCTAGCTTTGTATCCCAGGGTTGAAGCCAACTTGATCGTGGTGGATAAGCTTTTTGATGTGCTGTTGGATTCAGTTTGCCAGTATTTTAATGAGGATTTTCGCATAGATGTT
>NW_016894076.1:0-671 GCF_001698545.2 Rhinopithecus bieti | reverse complement strand
GAAGCCAGCAAGTTTCAGAGTCTCACTCAAGGCTCATGACGTACTACCTGGGTATCACCACTGATTTTCACTGAAGATCCCACCCAAGGGCTCTTCAGTTAGCCAGTGATAAATTCTGCCAGTTCTAGGTCCTTCCATTTGGGGCAGCAGGTTCCCTTCTGGTCCAAAGTGTATTTAGAAATGTCATCTGGGAGCTAGGGCTTGGAAAGGGAACTTCATGACTCCAACTGGTGTCTTATTTCTGCTGTGGTTGAGCTGATTTCTGAGATATAAGACAAAGTACTCTCCACTCTTCCTTCTCCTCTTCTCAAATGGAGGGATGGGGTCTCTTTTGAAGCTTCTAGCTGTGCATCCTGGGGTTAGGGGAGTTGTGGTGCCAGCACTCTCCTAGGTTCCCCAGTTGGTGTCTCAGTAGGTCACATGCCACTGAAGTCCCCGACTGAGGTCAGTTCAGCACTAAAAGTTGCATAGCTGTTGCAGTCCTGGTGGTCTACCCTGCCTTTCCAGTTTTAGAGCTCCAGAGCACTTTCGCCCATGGTGGCAAGGCTTGCAGGAGTTCAGGTTCTTACTGCTGGGATAAGTGATTCCTCTCTGTTTAGGGCTGGTTTATTTTATTTTATTTTATTTTTTATTGTTTATTTTTTATTTTTTTATTATACTTTAAATTCTAG
>NW_016894074.1:0-1176 GCF_001698545.2 Rhinopithecus bieti | reverse complement strand
TTACAGCCTCAATTTCAGAACTAATTATTGGTCTATTCAGGGATTTGACTTCTTCCTGGTTTAGTCCTGGGAAGTTGTAAGCATCCAGGAATTTATCCATTTCTTCTAGATTTCCTAGCTTATTTGCATAGAGGTGTTTATAATATTCTCTGATGGTAGTTGTGTTTCTGTGGGATCAGTGGTGATATGTCATGTATAATTTTTTATCGTGTCTATTTAATTCTTCTGACTTTTCTTCTTTGTTAGTCTCGCTAGTGGTCCACCTATTTTGTTAATATTTTCAGAAAACCAGCTCCTGGATTCACTGTTTTTTTGAGGGTTTTCTATCTCTATCTCCATCAGTTCTGCTCCAATCTTAGTTGTTTCTTGTTTACTGCTAGCTTTAGAATTTGTTCCCTCTTGTTTCTTGAGTTCTTTCAATTGTGATGCTACTGTGTCGAGTTTAGATCTTTCCCACTTTCTCCTATGGACATTTAGTGCCCTAAATTTCCATCTAAACACTGCTTTTGCTGGGTCCCAGAGATTCTAATATGTTGTGTGTTTGCTCTCAATGGTTTCAAAAGAACATCTTTATTTCTGCCTTCTTTTCAGTATGTACCCAGTAGTTATTCAGGAGCAGGTTGTTCAGTTTCCATGTAGTTGTGCAGTTTTGAGTAAGTTTCTTAATCTTGAATCTAATTTGATCGCACTCTAGTCTGAGAGACTGTTTGTTATGATTTCCATTCTTTTGCATTTGCTGAGGAGTTTTTTACTTCCAATTATGTGGTCCATTTTCTAATAAGTGTGATGTGGTGCTGAGAAGAACGTATATGCTGTCGATTTAGGGTGGAAAGTTCTGTAGATGTCTATTAGGTCCACTTCATTCAGAGTTGAGTTAAAGTCCTAATATCCTTGTTTTCTCTCTCATTGATCTGTCTAGTATTTACAGTGAGATGTTAAAGTCTTCTACTATTATTGTGTGGGAGTCTGAGTCTCTTTGTACGTGTCTAAGTACTTGCTTTATGAATCTGGGTGCTCCTGTGTTGAGTGCATATATATTTAGGATAGTTAGCTATTTTGTTGGGTTGATCCCTTTACCGTTATGTAATGTGCTTCTTTGTCTTCTTTGATCTTTGTTGGTTAAAGTCTGTTTTATCAGAGACAAGGATTGCAAGCCCTCCGTTTTTTTTTTTTTTT
>NW_016894073.1:0-826 GCF_001698545.2 Rhinopithecus bieti | reverse complement strand
CTTCTTTCTATTTTTTATCTAGGGATATTCCATTTTTCCCCATAGGCCACAATGGGCTTTCAAATATGCTTTTGCAGATTCTTCAAAAAGAGTGCCTCCAATCTCCTGAATTAAAGGAAAGTTTTAACTCTGAGAGGTGATTCCACACATCAGTAACCACTTTCAGAGAGAGCTTCTTTCTGATTTTTATCCAGGGATATTCAGTTTTCCCCACAGGCCCCAATGCGCTTTCAAATTTCTCATTACAGATCCTTCAAAAGAGAATTTTCAACCCTGTGCAGCAAAAGAAAGTTTTAACTCTGTGAGATAAATCCACACATCACAAAGCTGTTTGACAGATAGATTATTTCTAATTATTATGTGGGGACATTCTGCTTTCCACCATAGGCCTCAATGGGCTCCCAAATATACCTTCACAGATTATACAAAATAGTGTTTCTAACCTCTTGAATCAAAAGAACTGTTTAACTATGTGAAATGAATCCACACATCACAAATAAGTTTCATAGATAGCCTCTTTCTAGTTTTATTTAGGGATATTCTGTTGTTTTCCATAGGTCTCCATAAGTTCCTAAATGGCCCTTTGCACATACTACAAAGAGAGTTATCAACCAGCTGAATCAAGCAAACAGATTAACCCTGTGAGATGATTCTTCCCATCACAAAGCAGTTTAAGAGATAGCTTTCTTCTGGTTTTATCTGAGGATATTCACTTTTCCTCCAAGAGCCTCAATGGGCTTGATATGTCCCTTTTAAGGTTCTCCAAAAGAGTGTTTACAACCTCCTGAATGAAAAGAAAGTTTTAAATCTGTGAAATGAATTCACA
>NW_016894072.1:0-1505 GCF_001698545.2 Rhinopithecus bieti | reverse complement strand
TTGAGACGAAGTCTCGCTCTGTCGCCCAGGCTGGGGTGCCGTGGCCAGATCTCAGCTCACTGCAAGCTCCGCCTCCCAGGTTTACGCCATTCTCCCGCCTCAGCCTCTCGAGTAGCTGGGACTACAGGCACCCGCCGCCACGCCCAGCTAGTTTTTTTTGTATTTTTTTAGTAGAGATGAGGTTTCACAGTGTTAGCCAGGATGGTCTCGATCTCCTGACCTCATGATCCGCCCGTCTCAGCCTCCCAAAGTGCTGGGATTACAGGCTTGAGCCACCGTGCCCGGCCAAAATTTTACTATTATTATTATTATTATTATTTTGAGATGGAGTTTCACTCTTGTTGCCCAGGCTGGAGTGCAATGGCGTTGTCTTGGCTCTCTGCAACCTCTGCCTCCTAGATTCAAGTGATTCTTCTGCCTCAGCCTCCCAGTAGCTGAGATTACAGGCGCCCACCACCATGCTTGCCTAATTTTTTTGGATTTTAGTAGAGACGGGGTTTCACCACGTTGGCCAGGCTGGCCTTGAACTCCTGACCTCAGGTGATCTGCCCACCTCGACCTCCAAAGTGCTGGGATTACAGACGTGAGCCACGGTGCCCGGCCCTTGTCTTAGTCTTTTTTGTGCTATAACAGAATACCACAGACAGGGTAATTTACAAAGAAAAGAAATTTATTCTTCACAGTGTTGGAGGCTGGAAAATCCAAGAGCATGGTGCTAGCATCTGGCAAAAGCCTTGTGCTGCATTTTCCCATGATGGAAGAACAAGAGACAGATAGAGGAAATCTGGCCAAACTCATCCTTTTTTTCAGGAACCTACTCCTGTGATAATGACATTAATCCATTCATTAGGGCAGAGCCCTTATAACCTAATCACCTCTTAAAGGCACCACTACCCAGTATCATTACATTGGCAATTAAATTTCAACATGAGTTTTGGAGGTGACATTCAAATCATAGCAGTACCCTTGATATGATGAAAATGGCAATTTATTTCTGTGGTCTCCCTGCCAAAACCCATAACCCCAGTCTTATGAGAAAACAGTTCCCAATTGAGGGACATTCTACACAATACCTGACCAGTACTTCTCTCACCTGCCAAGATCATCACAAACAAGAAAAGTTTGAGAAACTGTCACAGTCAAGAGGAACCTAAGGAGACACGATGACTAAAATAATGTGATATCCTGGATGGGATCCTAGGACAGAGAAGGGACTGTGGGTAAAACTAAGGAAATCTGAATAAACTCTGGAGTCTGGTGAGTAATAATGTATCAATATTGGTTCATTAGTTGTGACAAATGTACCATACATTATAATGTAAGTTGTTGACAATAGGGGAAACTGACTTTGGAGTATGTGGGAACTCTGTTCCTTACAATTTTCTTTAAAATTATTCTAAAATAGAGTTTATTTTAAAATACCATTTACAGGCCGGGCGCGGTGGCTCAAGCCTGTAATCCCAGCACTTTGGGAGGCCGAGGCGGGTGGATCACGCGGTCACGAG
>NW_016894071.1:0-2783 GCF_001698545.2 Rhinopithecus bieti | reverse complement strand
TTTTATTGATATAATTGCTAGTTGAACAGTTTTCTTTTCATAAAATTATACCTTCAGGTTTATTACTCTTTGTTAAAAGCAATTATTATGGGTATATGTCGAATTTTGGTAATACCCTGTTCATTGTTGATCATTTGCAATGATAAATTGTACCTAAGATCTAAATTGAAAAAATAAACAACATATTTGTAAATATATATGCGTGTATATATTCACATACATATGTACTATATATAAAATAAAATATAAGTAACTATCAATATACAATTATATAAAATAAACATAAATTTTATACAAAATAGTTAGCCTGCGAACCTTTATGGGAATGCCTTGTGCACTTCTTTCCCAGTTTTAGAGATTAGTTTCTCATATCATTTCCAATTTGAATTATCATTAATTCAGGGTCAGATTTAGGTTAATATCAACATAGTAAAGGGGACAATGCAAATATCTTCAAGAGCTGACAAAACTAAAATCCTTTGACATTAGAGAATCATTGGCCAAAGCCAAGAATATTAAGCATATTTCAATACACTTAGTATTAAAATGTAAAATATTACTCATGTACTCACACGTGTATTTTTTCTTTCATGTAACAGCCCTCCTCATCTTTCCAAAAGGGTTTAAGTTGCCAAAATTATAAATTATTAACTCTATTCCTGAGTCTTTGAAGGTATATAACACTGCCTTTATCAAAATTTCTTCTTTCAACACTGTTTAACATTCTTTTACTTTACATAATTATAATATTTACAGTAATTTGTTATGCCACCATATTAATTTTGAAGCAGCAATTTACAGCAAAAGGAAAATAGGTATGTTGGATTATTTTAAATGATCTGTGTATCTATTATTTAATTTTAATTTTCTCTTTTATGCAGAGTTACCTACCTGTTGACACTGTAGACTCTGGCATCCATCCAGTATATTTTGCAGCACCCATTATATTGAAATGCTACTGAAGGCTGAGTTGCCTCTTGTGTTTTCAGCTTTTCACATGTCTGGCTTTGCACCATCACAGGTAATCCATAAGAGAGTAGCATTTCTTCAACTGCTTTATCTCAATGTCTTCAAATAAAACTGTGTTCTCATCAAATAAGGAAATACATTTAAATTAATAAAAGTGTGTATTTAAAATCATCAAGCTAGCTTTTCCCCAGGCCTGTTATTATATAAGTTTGCTTTATAAAACTGTCTACTATTAACAAAATTTCAGCTATTCAGGGCATGAACTGTCTGAAAGTCTGTAGGCTTTTAATGGAGATGGTAATACTTGTTTCATAATGCCAGTGATTAACTGAGGTAACAGAGGGCAAGAATTCTTGCCAACATTGTTTCGTATCTGAGATACTGTGTCTTATCTAACAAAAAATCCCAGTTGATTAACCTATGTGCCTCAGCCTTAGTTTCTACTGTTAGGATCTAGGAAGGCTTAATGTTTTTTTCTAGGGCCTCAAGTTACACAGTGCACAGCCTTGGTGGTCATATACAGTAGTAGCCACAGATCCTCCTTTCTGTGCATAGCCAGTCCTTCGTTGGTGGAGGTGTGCATTGTTGCTTCACTATGTTATAATCAGGCTAAAATTAATATTGTAGGGTTTAAACCTTCATCTGTCTTTAGAATTAAATCTTTAGGTCAGGGTCTGAGAGAGCAGAAATACTTAATCTAAAGTTGTAAGTATTAATAGTTTTGAGGCTCTTGACTCATGTTATCAAATGAATTTGATTGTGTTCTTCTAACAAAATGAAGACTGTCCCTATTTTCATGTTTGGGTATTTGGCTTTTCAAAACTAATCACTAATTTAATAGGTGAAAATTGTTACCCTTTTAAAATTTTGTGTTTCTTTGAACATTAGTAAGTTTAATGATATGTCCATAATTTTGTTAATTAATTGAATCTCATTAATTGCCCACCTATACTAGAGTGTATCTTATTGATTTGTAGACATTTTAAAGTAGCACCAACTGTCCAAATTGCTTCAATTCCTAAATTATATTTTACTTATTGTAACTTTGTATTATGTCTTAATGTTGAGTAAAATAAGCCTATTATTTACTTTCCACCTTCCTCTAAAAGTTAATTAACTATTTCTGTGTATACTACATATACTTTGAGATGTGTTTGCTCAATTTAAACTGGCCATTTAAATTTGGATCAGACTTAGATTGCTATTATGTTAAATTATAAATTATTTTGAGAAAATTGTGTTATTATACTCAGTCTATCTAGGAAGATAGTAAGCTTTTCCATTTGTTTGTTTTGTGTCATATCTAGTAAGACCATATTTTTTTCCACATGGATATGATACATTTCTCATTACAGATATTGCCAGTGAGTATAGTTTGAGATCTGTTTCAATTTTATTTTCTCTTTGGTTATGGCTAATAATTACTAAATATATATCTTTTATATTCTGTTATATTTTTTCTAGACTTGTGTCGATTTATTTATATTCTCCATCTTTGTAATGTTAATATACTTTGTTTCATTTTGTTTTATTAAATTATCTAGTTCTTCCAAAATAATTATACATAATTGCTTACATGTTTTAGACTTGAATTATTGAGAAATTATCCGGCATGTTATCATTAAGTAGTGTCTATTAGAGAGAATTATTCTACATCAATGCTATAGAAGAATCCTGCCAGTCTTGGTTTCTAAAGTATTGAATTTTGTCTCATTTAATTAAATTATCATGTAGAATTTCACCAATATATTTTATGATTAAGGTTAACTTGATCTTGGGACTTCTTTGATATTTGTATGTGATACAGTAATAGA
>NW_016894070.1:0-1110 GCF_001698545.2 Rhinopithecus bieti | reverse complement strand
TATTACAGGCTTGAGCCACCGCGCCCGGCCGAGAATTTTCTATTCATGTCCTTAACCCACTTTTGATGGGATTGTTTGTTTTATTTCTTGCTGATTTGTTTAAGTTATTTGTAGCTTCTGGATATTAGTCCTTTGTTGTATGTATAGATTGTGAAGCTATTCTCCCAATCAGTGGGCTGTCTGTTAATTCTGCTGATTAACTCCTTTGGTGTGCAGAAGCTTTTAGTTTCATTAAGTCTCATCTTTTGTTGTTGTTGATTTGCTTTTGAGTTCTTGGTCATGAAGTCTTTGCCTAAGCCAATATCCAGAAAGGTTTTCTGATATTCTAGAATCTTTACAGTTTCAGGTCTTATATTTGAGTCTTTGATCCATGTTAAGTTGATTTTATATAAGGTGAGAGATGAGGATCCAGTTTCACTTTTCTGCACATGGCTTTCCAATTGTTGAAGAGGGTGTCCTTTCCCCACTTCATGTTTTGTTTGCTTTGTTGCAAATCAATTGGCTGTAAGTATTTGGCTTTATTTCTGGGTTCTCTATTCTATTCCATTGGTATATGTGCCCATTTTACATCAGTACCATGCTGTTTTCATGGCTATAGTATAGTTTGAAGCCAGGTAAGGTGATGTCCCCAGATTTTTTCTTTTGCTTAGTCTTGCTTTGGCTATGCAGGCTCTTTTGGTTCCATATGAATTTTAGGATTTTTTTTTTTCTACTTCTGTGAAGAACAGTGGTGGTATTTTGATGGGAATTACATTGAATTTGTAGATTGCTTTTGGCAGTATGGTCATTTTCACAATATTGTTTCCACCCTTCCATGACTATGGGATGTGTTTTCATTTGTTTGTGTCATCTATGATTTCTTTCAGCACTGTTTGTAGTTTTCCTTGTAGAGGTCTTTCACCTCCTTGGTTAGGTATTTTCTAAGTATTTTATTTTATTTTATTTTTTTGCAGCTATTGTGAAGGGGTTTGGGTTATTGATTTGATTTTCAGCTTGGTCACTGTTGGTGTATAGCAGAGGTACTGATTTGTGTACATTGATTTTGTATCCTGAAACTTTGCTGAATTCATTTACCAGTTTTAGGAGCTTTTTGAATGAAGCTTTAGAGTT
>NW_016894069.1:0-368 GCF_001698545.2 Rhinopithecus bieti | reverse complement strand
CTTCTTCTTCTTCTTCTTCTTCTTCTTCTTCTTCTTCTTCTTCTTCCTCTTCTTCTTCTCCTTCCTCTTCTTCTTCTCCTTTTCTTCTTCCTCCTCCTCTTCTGGGATACATGTGCAGAACATGCAGGTTTATTACATAGGTATACATGTGCCATGGTGGTTTGCTGCACCTATCAACCCGTCATCTACATTAAGTATTTCTCCTAGTGCTATCCCTTCCCTAGCCTCCCACCCACCAAAAGGCCCCGGTGTGTGATTTTCCCCTCTCTATGTCCACATGTTCTCATTGTTCAACTCCCACCTATGAATGAAACATGTGGTGTTTGGTTTTCTGTTCCTGTGTTAGTTTGCTGAGAATGATGACTTCC
>NW_016894068.1:0-1088 GCF_001698545.2 Rhinopithecus bieti | reverse complement strand
AAAATATAAAAGTTAGCCGGGCACGGTGATGCGTGCCTGCAATCTCAGCTACTTGGGAGGCTGAGGCAGGAGAATCACTTGAACCCGGGAGGCAGTGCTTTCAGTGAGCCAAGATCATGTCACTGCACTCCAGCCTGGGCAACAGAGCGAGGCTCCAAAGTACAGATGTCATTAACTTCAGTTTGTGTTATTTCTCTTTCATGAAAAGGGCTCAACAAAATATTTGGCAAAATTACTTTTCTCAATAGCCTAAAATGCTTTTTTGTAGCAGAGGTAGGAAAGGTTTGACTAAACATCCCTGACATTAGGAAGAAATGCAACAGGCGCTCACGCTTCCTGGTGTCCATGATGCATGTGCCAGGAGCCGAGCAGAGGGCCTAATCTTCCCAAGCAGCTTTCCCCACGGTGGGTTACACAGAACATTGGTTCTGCAGGATGCTAACAGGTATTCCTTGCAAAACGATTCTCGTGCTTGGAAAAAACTGAGTTAATGAAAATAGAACCCATTCTTTTGTTATTTGAGAATTCCCAAGATGAGGATATGATATTGAGCTTCTGCCAAACTCACTTGATGATAAAACCCTTTTCCATCTCATTGGATTGATGTGCCAAAGACCAGACTTTGAGAATCACTGCTCACAACAAGATTGCAGTATAATATTTCTCTTTGTATCTCACAAACAGGAAAGCTGAAGTCAGGTAAATTGACCAAGATGGCAAAACCTAGTGACTCAAGGACTCAGAGTCAGAACCCAGAGCCACCTGACCTTAAACCCATGTTCTGTTCCACTCTCCCCGGAAATGGCCTCAGACTGTGGGGTGCCCCTGACCCAAGTGTTGAGTGCCTGACACTACAGGGCAAATATGAAATCAAGATCAGAGCTTGAATAGAGAATCCCAAACTGAGTGTGTTGATCCTGGAGACGGCCACGCTGGAAACTGACGCAGGGTGAATAAGCCAAGGAAATGAGCAGCCTGGAAGCTGAGCATGAGGAAGGCGGTTGGGATAAATTTCAGGGATTGCATGAACTGCTGTGTCATGGAATCAGCTGGCTTATGAGGGAACAGGATTCATCTCTTGTACCTGA
>NW_016894067.1:0-1089 GCF_001698545.2 Rhinopithecus bieti | reverse complement strand
ATCCAGTGCCCAGAAGGTGTCTTCATCCGGCAGATATAGGAGGAGGATGGCAGTTAGGCAGCTCATGTCCCTGTGGTAGCCCACCTCCTGCAAGAGCCAGAGTCACCATGGAAGGATGTCACCTGAGAGGGCTGAGGTCTTCTGGGAGGCTCATGTCACTGGAGAGGACAGACGTCATCCGGGAGACTGCCTTCAGGCCTTAGGGGATTTAGGGTGCAGACTCTGCACTCCTCCCCGACCCTGGGCATGAGGACCAAGCAAGTCACACACAATTCAGTTGACAAGGGGCCTGGAGGGAGTTCTGCAGTGAGTGTCCAAACCCACATGGCCCGAAGGGGCACAGGAAAGGATCATTCATGCCTACTCTCCTGGGCCAGGCTGGGAAGGCCACTGTGACAGGCCTGGGGCAGCACCTGTGAACTGCACCTGCCACGAGGGCAGGCGGTGGGCCACCGATCTCCACACAATAGGTCCTGCGATGGCCAGGGGCTACCTGCCAGGCACAGGGAGGGTGGCTGGGTCCAGACCCCATGTGGGCAGCCAATGGAGTCAGCTCAGCGGCTCTCCCTGCCTGGAATGGTCTGGGAAGTGGGGCCGAGCAGGAGCAGCTACCTGGGTGACCCCTCCCTGTCTACTGTGCTCCTACGGGGTTAAGGCAAAGGGGAAATTGGATCCCTGCCAGGTTGCCAATATAAAGGCTTCCTCAGCATGCAAACTCATTTCATGACAACAGCCTGGCCCCATCAGGTACCTCAGCAATTTGTCAAACATGTATCCTGCAAGGACTATCCTGTGTGCAATGCTGCCAAGCTCCTGGTTTGGCTCATCACCAGGAGGGGAAGGTCATTTCTTCTTCTGAGACATGGTGGTTGAGTCCAGGTGACATCAACAGTCTGGGCCCTGACCCCTTTCCATCTCAGTGTGACCCCTTGAGACACTAGCTTCCCTTCCTTGCTTGGGTGTCCACGCCAGCAGTTCTACCTACTACGTTATTACAGCCAGATCAGGATAAACTTCCTCTCTGGAATAAATGCAATGACCACTGTTCTTTGAGGATTATTTATCTTAAATTATTGTTTTAATTAGAAA
>NW_016894066.1:0-673 GCF_001698545.2 Rhinopithecus bieti | reverse complement strand
TCCATCTAACAAAGGACTAATATTCAGAATCTACAAAGAACTTAAACACATTGATAAGGAAAAAACAAACCCATCAAAAGTGGGTGAAGGATCTGAACAGACACTCTCAAAAGAAGACACTTATGCAGCCAACAAACATAGTTTAAAAGGCTCATCATCACTGGTCATTAGAGAAATGCAAATCAAAACCACAATGAGATGTCATCTCATGCCAGTTAGAATGGCAATCATTAAAAGTCAGGAAACAATAGATGCTAGAGAGGATGTGGAGAAATAGGAATGCTTTTACACTGTTGTTGGGAGTGTAAATTAGTTCAACCATTGTGGAAGACAGTGTGGTGATTCCTCAAGGATCCGGAACTAGAAATACCATTTGACCCAGCAATCCCATTATTGGGTATATACCCAAAAGATTATAAATCATTCTACTATAAAGACACATGAACATGTATGTTTATTGTAGCACTGTTCACAATAGCAAAGATTTGGAACCAACCCAAATACCCATCAATGATAGATTGGATAAAGAAAATGTAGCACATATACATCACAGAATACTAGGCAGCCATAAGAAGGGATGAGTTCATGTCCTTTGCAGGGACATGGATGATGCTGGAAAGCGTCATTCTCAGGAAACTAACACAAGAACAGAAAACCAAATACCACATGTTCT
>NW_016894065.1:0-657 GCF_001698545.2 Rhinopithecus bieti | reverse complement strand
ATCAATGATAGATTGGATTAAGAAAATGTGACGCATATACACCACGGATTTCTATGCAGCCCTAAAAGGGATGAGTTAATGTCCTTTGCAGGGACATAGATGAAGCTGGAAACCATTACTCTCAGCAAACTATCAGAAGGACGGAAAACCAAACACCACATGTTCTCACTCATAGGTGGGAGTTGAACAATGAGAACACTTGGACACAGGGCAGTGAACATCACACACTGGGACCTGTCAGGGGTGGGGACTGGGGAAGGGATAGCATCAGGAGAAATACCTAATGTAAATGACGAGTTGAGAGGTGCAGCAAACCAACATGGCACATGTGTACCTATGTAACAAATCTACACGTTGTGCACATATACTCTAGAACTTAAAGTATAATAATTAATAATAATAATAATAAATTAGCCACACTTGTTTTTTATTTTAAGTTTCAGTTTCATTTTGGCAACATTATTTTAAGATATTAAGTCTGAGGAGAAATCATAACCATGTTAATATTTACTGGTAACATTAAAGAAACTGGTAAAATAACAATTGACAAGTTTGAAGTATTAAGCCTATATATAAATAGGATAAATTATCATTAATATCAGTAAATTTTACATTTAAAGCTTATTTCAATTACATTTAAGAAAAGTAAATCATGTG
>NW_016894064.1:0-340 GCF_001698545.2 Rhinopithecus bieti | reverse complement strand
TTCCTTCCTTCCACTTGCTTTCTTTCTTTTCTTTCTTTCTTTCTTTCTTTCTTTCTTTCTTTCTTTCTTTCTTTCTTTCTTTCTTTCTTTCTTTCTCTCTCTCTCTCTCTCTCTCTCTCTCTCTCTCTCTCTCTCTCTCTCCCTTCCTTCCTTCCTTCCTTCCTTCCTTCCTTCCTTCCTTCCTTCCTTCCTTCCTTTCTCTTTCCTTCTTTCTTTCTTTCTTTTCTTTCTTTCTTTTCTTTCTTCTCTTTCTTTCCTTATTTCTTCCTTTCCCTTTCTCTCCTTCTTTTCTTTTATCTGTTTCTTTCTGTTTCCTTCCTCCTTCCTTCCTTCCTTCCTT
>NW_016894063.1:0-333 GCF_001698545.2 Rhinopithecus bieti | reverse complement strand
CCACATATTATTAGCCATGCAAAAGGGGACAGCCAAATTCACAAGCACACATATCCCCACTCTGTGCCCACATCCCACAGTTTTAACCATGATCCGTTGCTTTAGTTAAGGCACAGTGGCTTACAGTGTCCCCTCTCAGGATCTTCCCCAGGTAATGCTAGAGCTGCCACTAGGGCCAGGATGTTCACATCCAGCCATGGTTGCTGCTTGGATGGAATTTACACTCTTGGGCTGCACACTGAGTACCAAGTCCAGCAGTGACAGGCCCTCAGGTACAGGGAGTGATCTCCCCAATAGTCGCCCAGCTTCATTCTCAGCCTGACCTCATACAAG
>NW_016894062.1:0-829 GCF_001698545.2 Rhinopithecus bieti | reverse complement strand
AAAATGATGTTATTAACATAAACAGATGATGACAAAAAGTGTATACATGTCAAACCTCAAACAGATACATGCTAATTCTACTCACTTTGGGATTATCATATTTAAGGGCAAACCATTCTTAAATCTCGGAGCAGAGCAATATTTGATTGGAGTAAAATAGATTGAAATAAAATAACCAAGGTCCATTTTATGCAAAATGTTGAAGTCTGTGTCATAATTATGTCTAGGGCAACTAAGCTACCTTTCATCACCATTATCATTTTTTCTCACATATAAACATTTTCCTTTGCTGCCATATGAATACCAAATGATTCATTATAGCCCCTTTCATATACAGACCTTTTCTTTTCTCCTTTTCTCTGAAATATTAAGAAACAAGTACCAGATTTGTATTGCCCTTTGCCCTCCTTCATATGATGTCCGTCCTTCCATTTTGTCAACTTATTTCTTAATAGCCGATGACCAGATAATCTGATTAGTATATCTGTTATTCTGCATTTATGGATATGGAAAATTAATATTTTACCCTTCCTAGTTGACTGGCACGGGTTATATACAGATCTTTCCTGTACAATAACCAAAAGTGAAATAATTTCTCTGATTTTAGACATTATTGCATCCAATGAGGGAGATGATCAAGAGAAAATATGACCATTGGAAAACTTAATATACACTATATCATCAGTGTAGATGCAGAAGATTATATGTCCTATGCTCTACTTTAAATAATCTCATTCTGGCCCTTTTTTTGCCCACATTAGAGAAGTTTACAGTTTTCATACTGACCCTCTTTCTTTTTAAATCCACTACTTCGCTTTAAAAACAAAAG
>NW_016894059.1:0-262 GCF_001698545.2 Rhinopithecus bieti | reverse complement strand
CCTGAGTCCCTGAGTCTCTGGGTCCTTGGGTCCCTGTGTCCCTGAGTCTCCCTGTGTCCCTGAGTCTCTGGGTCCTTGAGTCCCTGGGTCCCTGGGTCCTTGGGTCCCTGTGTCCCTGAGTCCCTGGGTCCCTGGGTTCGTAAGTCCCTGGGTCCCTGAGTTTCTGAGTCTTTGGGTTCCTGAGTCCTTGGATCCCTTAATCCCTGAGTCCCTGGATCCCTGTGTCCCTGAGTCCCTGAATCCTTGAGTCCCTGAGTCCCTG
>NW_016894058.1:0-343 GCF_001698545.2 Rhinopithecus bieti | reverse complement strand
AAATCTGGCCATAAACTGGCCCCAAAACTGGCCATAAACAAAATCTCTGCAGCACTGTGACATGTTCATGATGGCCATAACACCCACGCTGGAAGGTTGTGGGTTTACGGGAATGAGGGCAAGGAACACTTGGCCTGCCCAGGGCAGAAAACTGCTTAAAGGCATTCTTAAGCCACAAACAATAGCATGAGTGATCTGTGCCTTAAGGACATGCTCCTGCTGCAGTTAACTAGCCCAATCTATTCCTTTAATTAGGCCCATCCCTTCATTTCCCATACAGGATACTTTTAGTTAATATCTATAGAAACAATGCTAATGACTGGTTTTCTGTGAATAAATATGT
>NW_016894057.1:0-333 GCF_001698545.2 Rhinopithecus bieti | reverse complement strand
ATGTGGCTACATTTGCTCTCTTTTGGTTTCCATTTGCATGGAATATCTGTTTTCATCCCTTCGCTTTCAGTCTATATGTGTCTCTACAGGTGAAGTATTTTCTTGTAGGGAGCATATAGTTGGATCTTGATTTTCAATCCATTCAGCCAATGTATGTCTGTAAACTGAGGCATTGAATTTATATTTAGTGTTATTATTGATAGGTAAGATCTTACTATTGCAATTTTATTATTTGTTTTCTGGTTGTTTTGTAACTCATCTCTTCCTTTTCTTCCTTCTTTTTTTTTTTTTTTTTTTTTTTTGGTTTTTTTTTAACTCCTTTTTTCCTTTTTT
>NW_016894056.1:0-343 GCF_001698545.2 Rhinopithecus bieti | reverse complement strand
TATAATACCAGTCTACTTAACTGACTAAACTCTGCAGTGGTGAGTATAAAAGGTTATTTTGGGCCGGGCGCAGTGACTCACGCCTGTAATCCCAGCACTTTGGGAGGCCGAGGCGGGCGGATCACGAGGTCAGGAGATCGAGACCATCCTGGCTAACACGGTGAAACCCCGTCTCTACTAAAAAATACAAAAAACTAGCCAGGCGACGTGGCGGCGCCTGTAGTCCCAGCTACCCAGGAGGCTGAGACAGGAGAATGGCGTGAACCCGGGAGGCGGAGCTTGCAGTGAGCTGACATCCGGCCACAGCACTCCAGCCTGGGTGACAGAGCAAGACTCCGTCTCC
>NW_016894055.1:0-343 GCF_001698545.2 Rhinopithecus bieti | reverse complement strand
TAATCTATTTTCCACTAGATATATATGCCCAGTAATTGGATTACTGGGTTGAATAGTAGTTCTGCTTTAAATTCTTTGAGAAATCTCCAAACTGCTTTCCACAGTAGCTGAACTGATTTACATTCCCACCAACAATGCCTAAATGTCCCCTTTTCTCTGCCTTGCCAGCATCTGTTGTTTTTTGACTTTTTTTTTTTTTTTTTGAGACAGAGTCTCGTCAGGCTGGAGTGTAGTGGTGCAATCCTGGCTCACTGCAACCTCTGCCTCCCGGGTTCAAACGATTCTCCTGCCTTATTCTCCCAAGTAGCTGGGACTACAGGTGCCCACCACGAGGCCCGGCTAA
>NW_016894054.1:0-337 GCF_001698545.2 Rhinopithecus bieti | reverse complement strand
ATGTATATGTATATGTTATGTATATGTATATGTATTGTGTTTATGTATATGTATATGTTATGTATATGTATATGTATTATATATATGTATATGTATATGTTGTTTATGTATATGTATATGTATATGTATATGTATATGATTATGTATTATGTATATGTATATGTTATGTATATGTATATGTATATGTATATGTTATGTATATGTATATGTATATGTATATGTTTGTGTTATGTATATGTTATGTATATGTTATGTATATGTATATGTATTATGTATATGTATATGTATATGTTATGTATTATGTATATGTGTATGTTTATGTATATGTATATGTATG
>NW_016894053.1:0-342 GCF_001698545.2 Rhinopithecus bieti | reverse complement strand
TTTAAACAGCCACATGTGGTTAATGACTACCATGCCATCAATACAGTTTTGTAAAGGATGGCTAAAAGTTTCCCTGCCTTGTAGAACAGACTGGGCTAGAGCTTAGTTTTCTTGTCTGGGGATGAATGAATGAGATGCTTCCCCAGTTTCCTCACACACCTGCTCCTTTCTCTCTGCAGCAGACCTGCGCAGTCTGTCTGGAAGACTTCAAGGGGAAGGATGAGTTAGGCGTGCTCCCGTGCCAACACGCCTTTCACCGGAAGTAAGTGGGAATGTGTCTAGGGTGCCTGTCAAAGGAGAAATAATCAGGGATCATCTTCTGGAACCTTCCAGTCTCTGCCA
>NW_016894052.1:0-826 GCF_001698545.2 Rhinopithecus bieti | reverse complement strand
TGTGCCATGGTGGTTGGTTGCACTCATCAACCCGTCATATGGATTTTAAGCCCCACATGCATTAGGTACTTGTCCTAATACTCTCCCTCCCCTTGCCCCAACCCCTCAACAGGCATGGTGTGGGATGTTCCCCTCCCTGTTTCCATGTGTTCTCATTGTTCAGCTCCCACTCATGAGTGAGAACATGCAGTGTTTGGTTTTCTGTTCCTGTGTCACGTTGCTGAGAATGATGGTTTCCAGCTTCATCCATGTCCCTGCAAAGAACATGAACTCATTCTTTTTTATGGCTGCATAGTATTCCGTGGTGTATATGTACCACGTTTTCTTTATCCAATCTACCATTGATGGGCATTTGGCTTGTATCCAAGTCTTTACTATTGTAAATAGCACTGCAATAAACATACATGTGCATGTGTCTTTATAGTAGAATGATTTATAATCTTTTGGGTACATCCCCAGTAATGGGATTACTGGGTCATATGGTATTTCTGGTTCTAAATCCTTGAGGAATCACCACACTGTCTCCCACAATGGTTGAATTAATTTACACTCCCACCAACAGTGTAAAAGCCTTCCTATTGCTTCACATCCACTCCAGCATCTGTTGTTTCCCAACTTTTAATGATTGTCATTCTAATTGGTCTGAGATGGTATTTCATTGTAGTTTTGATTTGCATTTCTCTAATGATCAGTGATGATGAGCTTTTTTCATGTGTTTTTTGGCCACATAAATGCCTTCTTTTGAGAAGTGTCTGTTCATACCCTTCACTCACTTTTGATGGGGCTGTTTTCTCTTGTAAATTTGTTTTAGTTCCTTGTAGATTCA
>NW_016894051.1:0-825 GCF_001698545.2 Rhinopithecus bieti | reverse complement strand
TAATGATCAGAATGAGTGAGGAGTGACATAGATGTGTTTTGAAAGCTGAGGATTCTGCCCTGAGCATTTCTGGCATAATGCACCTTTCTTTTCCCCTAATAGCAACCCAGGCCAACCTGGTAAGTATACCTTTCTGCTGGCAGCCTAGTCAAAAGGGCTCCTGGAGATTTAAACTTAAGCCACATGGGTTAATTTTGGGGATGGCATGTTTGTAGATGATGAGAAATCCTATAATTTGGACTTTTGTCCCTTCCAAACCTCACGTGGAAACTGATCCCCGGTGCTGGAGGTGGAGCCTAACTGAGGTATTTGGGTCATAGACCAGATTTCCTTATGAATGGATTAATGCCTTCCTGGTTGCGGGGAGTGTGAGGAAAGGGGTGAGTGAGTTCGCAATCTAATAGTTCCCAGGAAAGCTGGCTGTTAAAAGAGTCTGGCACCTCACACCCTTTCTTGCTTCCTCTCTTCTCTGCCATGAGTGGAAGCAGCCTGAGACCCTCAGCAGAAGCAGATGCTCATGCTAGCTTCTTGTACAGTCTGCAGAACATGAGCCAAATAAATCTCTTTTCTTTATAAATTGCCTAGGTATTCTATTATAGCAACACAATCAGACTATGACAAGAGTAATGATGACTCGTTGTGAACACTGCTTGTCAAGTCCCACTACAATGGCCCACAGAGGCTAAACTTGAAGATATAATGAGTCTCCCTGTTTTATAAAATCCCTTTCTGTCTATTGCATCGGACCCTTCTGGATAAAAGTCTGAGTGTATGTAGAGGATAATTGGAAAAAAAGGTAAAGATTGAGCTACTGGAATAGCTGCT
>NW_016894050.1:0-1492 GCF_001698545.2 Rhinopithecus bieti | reverse complement strand
TGCTTTCCATTTGCTTGGTAGATCTTCCTTCGTCCCTTTATTTTGAGCCTATGTGTGTCTCTGCACGTGAGATGGGTCTCCCGAATGCAGCACACTGATGGGTCTTGACTCTTTATCCAATTTGCCAGTGTATATCTTTTAATTGAGGCATTTAGACCATTTACATTTAAGGTTAATATTGTTATGTGTGAATTTGATCCTGTCATTATGATGTTAGGTGGTTATTTTGCCCATTAATTGATGCAGTTTCTTCATAGCATCAATGGCCTTTACAATTTGGCATGTTTTACAGTGGCTGGTAACGATTGTTTCTTTCCATGTTTAGTGCTTCCTTCATGAGTTCTTGTAAGGCAGTACTAGTGGTGACAAAATCTCTCAGCGTTTGCTTGTCTGTAAAGGATTTTATTTCTCTTTCATTTATGAAGCTTAGTTTGTCTGGATATGAAATTCTGGGTTAAAATTCTTTTCTTTAACAATGTTGAATATTGGCCCCACTCTCTTCTGGCTCATTGGGTTTCTGCCGAGAGATCTTGGTAGTCTGATGGGCTGGTAGTCTGATGGGCTTCTCTTTATGGGTAGCTCGACCTTTCTCTCTGGCTGCACTTAACATTTTCCTTCATTTCAACCTTGGTAAATTTGACAATTGTGTGTCTTGGGGCTGCTCTTCTCCAGGAGTATCTTTTGGTGTTCTCTGTATTTCCTGTATTTGAATGTTGGCCTGCCTTGCTAGGTTGAGGAAGTTCTCCTGGATAATATCCTGAAGAGTGTTTTCCAACTTGGTTCCATTCTCCCCATCACTTTCAGGTATACCAATCAAACGTAGATTTGGTCTTATCACATAGTCCCCTATTTTGTAGGCTTTGCTCATTTCTTTTACTCTTTTCTCTAACCTTGTCTTCTCACTTAATTTCATTAATTTGATCTTCAATCACTGATACCCTTTCTTCCACTTGAGTGAATCAGCTATTGAAGCTTGTGCATGCATCATGAAGTTCTCATGCCATGGTTTTCAGCTCCATCAGGTCATTTAAAGTCTTCCAAATAGTGTTTGTTCTAGTTAGCCATTCGTCTAACCTTTTTTCAAGGTTTTAGCTTCCTCGTGATGGGTTTGAACATGCTCCTTTAGCTCGGAGAAGTTTGTTATTACCTACTTTCTGAAGCCTACTTCTGTCAGCTTGTCAAAGTCATTCTCCTTCCAGTGTTGTTCCATTGCTGGTGAGGAGCTGTGATCCTTTGGAGGAGAAGAGGTGCTCTGGTTTTAGAATTTTCAGCTTTTCTGCTCTGGTTTCTCCCCATCTTTGTGGTTTTATCTACTTTTGGTTTTGATGTTGGTGACCTACAGATGGGGTTTTGGTGTAGATGTCCTTTTGTTGATGTTGATGCTATTCCTTTCTGTTTGTTAGTTTTCCTTCTAACAGTCAGGTCCCTCAGCTGCAGATCTGTTGGAGTTTGCTGGAGGTCCACTCCAGACCCTATTTGCTTGGGCATCACC
>NW_016894049.1:0-1492 GCF_001698545.2 Rhinopithecus bieti | reverse complement strand
CCAGTTGCTGGAGTGAAGGCTGCAAAAGACCCAGAGCTCTGGTTGCCTGGCAATGTATTGAGTACAGTCTTTTGATCTAAGAAGCAGCTGGTAGGGGTGAAACGGTGAAGGAGGGGAGTGTATGTCATTGGAAAGATCTATAGCAGTGGCGGTTATATGAATTTCCTTTAAGCTAAAAGCGTATGTCTAACTACGAAGATAATCTTTAACTTATCGGGTTGCAGCTGGTGGGGCTGGTTTTATAGGAGCCAGGATGTCTGGTCACATTCCAGTGCTTCAAGGGAGTGTTTCAGCCCAGAACGGGTCATGCTGTCTGACCTGGGAACTTAATGGTTTGGGAAGATGATTCTCCTCAGGGACCTCTACGGTTTTCCAGAGGTGTCCTACGCAGGGCGACTGACTAAACTGGCACCCCATAAACCTTTCCACCAGCACTTGCCCCTCTTCTTTTTTAATTAATAACCACCATTGCTATCATGGCTCGCTCGCAGTGTCTGACTTCTCTCCTGGGGCATCTTCCTCACCTGTAAACTAAAATAAACAGCACAGACAAACACAAATTCAAGCAAAGTTTGCAGCAGTTGATCCTCCAACAGTTTTAATCCATTTCAGAGGATTCGGGTCAGAGAGCCCATCAACAGCTCCATTAAAGGCATCAGCACCAGGTAAGAGAGTTAAGTGAGCTTGAGATGCCTCAAAACTTGTTCCTTTAATTTTGCTATATCCAGTGTTAAACTTTCCTCTTTTCCCTCTAAACAGCGTTTGACCTTATCCCAATGATGCACAGAGGCATTATAAGATTGAGGAGTAATGCAAAATCAGAAGTATTCCAATCACCCTGCATTTATCTTCTATGTTCCAAGTTCATAATCTGATCTCCCATCCACAGTACTGTTTAACAGAGATCATTAATTTGATTAGCTAATTTTGATCAATTTGCATCTGCATATTCCAAAGCTTGGAAGAATTATTTTGCTACTGGTTAACATAATCAGCAGTTTGAACAGAAGAATGTAAAGCAACACCTGTGGCTGCAGCCGTGGTGGTAACAGCAATAATGCTCATGATTATTGCTGTAAGAGTAAAATAAATATCTTGGTTCTGTTTAATATTCCCTTTAGAATTTCAGTTACTATGTGTATAGAACGGGAGGCTTCCCAAGGTCTATTAAGGGAAACAGGTATCTGAACTCCCTCTCGGGCTCTGACAAGCAAGATACTGTTATTCTTATCGATTGTAGAATCAATGCAAGTGAAAAGACGACAGTCAAGACATGCTGTAGTTTGAGAATCAGGTAGAATATTGATTTGTCCTACTACCAACATAAAAGGAGGTTTAACACAGCCCTGTAATGTGGTTGTCCATTTAGAGGTCAAAGTTACAATAAATGGAACTTTTTTACTATGGGTTTATGGGTTTTTTGTTTTGTTTTGTTTTTTGAGATGGAGTCTCGCTCTGTCGCCCAGGCTGGAGTGCGGTGGCACAATCTCGG
>NW_016894048.1:0-1498 GCF_001698545.2 Rhinopithecus bieti | reverse complement strand
TACAAAAAATTAGCTGGGCTTGGTGGCAAGCACCTGTAGTACCAGCTACTAGGGAGGCTGAGGCAGGAGAATGATGTGAATCAGGGAGGCGGAGCTTGCAGTGAGCCGAGATCGCGCCACTGAACTCCAGCCTGGGCGACAGAGCGAGACTCTGTCTAAATAAATAAATAAATAATTCTCCCTTAGCTTCGTTCTCATGGTTTGCATCGTCAGAACCCCAGGATGGAATCTCAGCCTTAATTGATGTCCATTTCAGGGGTGTATGTTTTGAATCGCACTTCCTTTTTTCTGCTTCTTGTCACCTTGGGCTTGTTCTTTGGTAGGTCAGGGGTTCCTTGGGGCCTCTCTTCCTTCCCGCTTCACCCCAGGGAAGGACAAAGGGTCCTGCCCTCTGAAAATCTAGATTATTTACATCTCTAAAGGAGCAGTGTCTGGACTTTGAGTTGCTTGTAACACTTCTCTGTAAATTCTCCCCATTTTGTTTTGTTTTGTTTTGTTTTACCCTGAATTAGTAAGAATCCGACTCGAATCCTGAAAGCCAGAGTGAAATATGAAGCCTTCCTTTCCGCAGGGCTAGAATAGAATCAGAAAGAATCTAAAGCAGCAGGCTGAGTTTCCCTGGAGACCAACACGTGCCTGAAGGTGGAGACGTCCATTCCCTTGTTCCTTTGCCTCCCTACAGGTAGCATCGCTGGGAAGGGATTCGAGGGTGTGCGGGCTGCAAGTGTTGTTTGGGGAAAGGGGAAATTAGAAGGAAGTGCAAATGGAAGTCTTTCTGATCCAATGATTTGGGGAAAATGACTTCTTCTGAGGCCATGTTTTCAGCCCAGTGGATTTCATGGCACCTAGTATGTATCTCGGCAAAACAGCACATGAACCATCCGAGGATCAGCTGTCAGCCTTTCACATTTAATCGTTCAGAACTCAACCTGGATCCACAATAGACACTAGAGTGCAAGGCTCTGAGAAAACTCTAGGGAAGAACAATAGCACTGCCATAGAAAACAACGCGGAAACAAGAAGCTCCCTCTATGTGCCCTGTTGGGACATTTTGTTTGGAGAACCGTAACTCCAAACTCTTACCTCGCAGAGAGGGACCCAATGGGACCTGTTTAGTAAATATTCACTGAGTTCTGCCACGTGTCGACAATCTTCCAGGGAGATAACTCCTAATTAATTAGAAAAGTGCCTGCCCTCGAGGCGCATACATTCTATGAGTGAGACAATTAGACAAACAGACACAGATGTGACATGGACACAGCAGTGCAAGGATTCTGTCTGCATGTTCATTGCTGAGTCCCCAAGTTTAGAAGAGTACCCTGCATACTCACCTGGCAGGGGAGACGCTATGATCACAAAGGTGGTTTTCCCAGGGTTAGGCTCATATTCCAGGTGTGCTGACCCCTGCAATGTCCCCAAATGCAGGAAATTCGACTGCATAATCGGTGGCTGGGGGGACTGTGTTTGCGATTTCCCATGTGGGTTTTTTTTTTTTTTT
>NW_016894047.1:0-267 GCF_001698545.2 Rhinopithecus bieti | reverse complement strand
GTTTTTTTTTTTTTTTTTTTTGAGACCGAGTCTTGCTCTGTCGCCGGGCTGGAGTGCAGTGGCTGGATCTCAGCTCACTGCCAGCTCCGCCTCCCGGGTATACGCCATTCTCCTGCCTCAGCCTCCCGAGTAGCTGGGACTGCAGGTGCCCGCCACCTCGCCCGGCTAGCTTTTGTATTTTTTAGTAGAGACGGGGTTTCACCGTTTTAGCCAGGATGGTCTCGATCTCCTGACCGCGTGATCCGCCCGTCTCGGCCTTCCAAAGTG
>NW_016894046.1:0-2342 GCF_001698545.2 Rhinopithecus bieti | reverse complement strand
CATTCTGCTCTAAAGACATGTGCACACTTATGTTTATTGCAACACTATTCACATTAGCAAGGACTTGGAACCAACCCAAATGCCGATCAGTGATAGAGTGGGTAAAGAAAATGTGGCACACATACACCATGGAATACTATGCAGCCATAAAAAACGATGAGTTCATATCCATTGCAGGGACATGGATGAAGCTGGAAACCATCATTCTCAGCAAACTAACACAGGAACAGAAAACCAAACACTGCATGTTCTCACTCAAGTGGGAGTTGAACAATGAGAACACATGGACACAGGGAGGGGAATATCACATACCGGGCCTGTGGCGGGGTAAGGGTAGGAGGCTAGGGGAGGGATAGCATTAGGAGAAATACCTAATGTAGATGAGGGGTTGATGGGTGCAGCAAACCACCATGGCACGTGTATACCTATGTAACAAACCACGTTCTGCACATGTATCCCAGTATAATAATAACAAAAAAAGTAAGGCCATTTTGCCTGCTAGATTATACAAATTAAACTTTCTCAAATAAATTCATTTCCATTTTAATGTTATTTATTCCCAGGCTTAGAGACGTTGTTTAAATCAATCTTGAAAATATTATGATACATCTCTCTTTATAATTATTATGCAGGAAAATTGCCTAAGAATTATGACCCAAAAGTTACCCCAGATCCAGAAAGATGGCTGCCAATGCGAGAACGTTCTTACTACCGGGGAAGAAAGAAGGGTAAAAGAAGGATCAGATTGGAAAGGGGACCCAGGGAGCAACTGCAGGAGCTTCATCTGAGCTGTAAGTTATTGCTCCACAATTGAGGGCACTTAGAACATACATTGTTTCTGAGATTGACTCAAGGCTACTAGTGGGAATTTAATATATGTTAAGTATGAGAAATGTACTGATGTATCTTTGATAAATGTTTATACTACACTTATGTAAATTAAAGAAAATATATTGCCTTTTAGACTAGTTTTCCTTTAGTTTTACAATACAGTCAAATAGTTTTAAGTATTTACAATATAATCAAATATATATTGTGAAATATATATAGTAAAACTATTTGTATTATAAAACTAAAGAAAAGTCTCAGTAGGCAACTAAATACACTGAGTCATTCAACTAAATAAATGCCTAGATAAACAGATGTAAATAAATAATATGACTAGAAAGAAGTGTTAGAAATGTTAATACGTTCTGCATGGTTGATGATAGGTTATTTTAAAATATTTTTTCTGGCCAGGCACGGTGGCTCACGCCTGTAATCCCAGCACTTTGGGAGGCCAAGGCAGGCAATCACCTGAGGTTGCAAGTTCGAGACCAGCCTGGCCAACATGGTGAAACCCTGTCTCTATTAAAATACAAAATTAGCCAGGTGTGGTAGTGCGCACATGTAATCCCAGCTACTCAGGAGGCTGAGGCAGGAGAATCACATGAACCCAGAAGGATCACGTGAACCCAGGAGGCAGAGGTTGCAGTGAGCTGAGATGGCGCCACTCCTCTCCAACCTGGGCACCACCGCACTCCAGCCTGAGGGACAGAACAAGACTCTTGTCTCAAAAAAATAAAATTTTTTATTTTCTACGCTTTCTAAAATTGGCATGTGTACCATGTTTACTTTTCTTCAATAAAACAGTAAAATGTTATTCAAAAGAAAAGTCAATAGGGAGTTAGGGAGCTTACCTTAAAAGAAGTAGAAAATGTGTTACGTGTGATAAGTAAAATGGGTTAAGTGTGATAAGTAAAACCCATATACATAACATTTTATACTCTCCCTTTGTTGAATATATGAGTGACCAAAATGATCTGATCTAATGATTTCAGGGATGCCAGTAAAACTGTGAGCAGCCCACCCACCTCCCCAAGACCTGGCAGTGCTGCAACAGTATCTGCCTCTACAAGTAACATCATACCCCAAGACACCAGAAACCTGCAGGGGCTCCAGCAACAAAAAAGAAACAGCAACAGAAAAGAAGAAAGGTGGAAAAGGTGGCTGGTGATGAGAATATTCTTGTTGCAGGCTGTTTTAAACTAGTCTCAGTGACACTAGGAATATAATAAAGGTAACACAGCAAGAAGCACAGAACTGCTCCCTCTTCATCTCCATATTTTCATAATTTCTTGTGTTTCAAATAGGGAAACATCTTCCTCAAAGTCTGCCTAGTGAGATATGGCCTACTGGTTGCCTTATAGCTTTGTACAGATTATGAGGACTGAAAATAATTGGGCATTTACCCATCTTGGTATCTGTTGTATCCTTTATTTGTGTGTGCTGATTCAATCCTTTTCAGTTTCACATACCTTATCTAAGGTTTCCCAGGATTTAAACAGAAACTATTTCTACAA
>NW_016894045.1:0-1592 GCF_001698545.2 Rhinopithecus bieti | reverse complement strand
GGGGCTGAGAGGATCACTTGAGCCCAGGAGTCTGAGGTTGCAGTGAGCTATGACTGTTCCACTGCAAAAAAAAAATAAATAAAGTAAATTAAAAGTTAAATAAGACACTATCAAGAAAGTGAAAAGACAACCTACAGAATGGGAGAAAATGTTTGCAAATCATGTAACTGATAGAATTCTACAACTCAACAAAAAAATACAAGCAACTCAATTCAAAATGGGCAAAGGGCTGGGTGTGGTGGCTTATGTCTGTAATCCCAGCACTTTGGGAGGCCAACGTGGGCAGATCACCTGAGGTCAGGGGTTCTTGACCAGCCTGGCCAACATGGTGAAAGCCTGTCTCTACTAAAATACAAAAAATTAGCTGGGTGTGGTGGTGGGTGCCTGTAATCCCAGCTACTCAGAAGGCTGAGGCAGGAGAATTGCTTGAGCCTGGGAGGTGGAGGTTGCAGTGAGCCGAGATCGTGCCACTGCGCTCCAGCCTGGGTGACAGAGTGAGACTCTGTCTCACAAAAAAAAAGTAAAAGGCAAAGGGCTAGGTTCAGTGGTTCATGCCTATAGTCCCAACACGTTGGAAGCCAAGGCAGGAGGATTGCTTGAACCTAGGAATCTGAGACCAGCAGCTGGGGCAACATGTGAGACCCTCGATTCCACAGGGAAAAAAAACAAACTGCTGAGTGTAGTGGTGTATGCTTGTAGTCCCAGCTACTTGGGAGGCTGAGGTGGGAGATCAAAGCTGCAATGAGCTACAAGTGTGCCACCGCACTCCAGCCTGGGCAACAGAGTGAGACCCTGTCTCAAAAAAAAGGACTTGAATAGTCATGTCTCCAATATTACAAATTGATGGACAGGCACAGTGGCTCACACTGGGAGACTGAGATTGGAAGACTGCTTGAGCTCAGGAGTTTGAGACCAGCCTGGGCAACATGGCAAAACCCCGTCTCTATCAAAAAATACAAAAAAATTAGCTGGGCATGGTGGCTCTCGCCTGGAGTCTCAGTTACTTGGGGACTGAGGCGGGAGGATTGCTTGAGCCCAGGAGGTTGAGGCTTCAGTGAGCCCTGATCAAGCCACTGCACTCCAGCCTGGGTGACAGAGAGAAGCCCTGTCTCAAAACAACAAGAGCAACAAAACAAACTGACAGTAAGCACATGAAAAGATGTTCAACGTCATTAGCCATTAGGGAAATGTAAATCAAACCCACAATGAGATGCCCCTTCACAACCATTAGGATGGAATTTAAAACACAGAAAACAGCTGGGTGTGGTGGCTTATGCCTGTAATCCCAGCACTTTGGGAGGCCCAGGTGGGCAGATCACCTGAGGTCAGGAGTTCGAGACCAGCCTGGCCAACATGGTGAAACCCAGTCTTTACTAAAACTACAAAATTAGCCGGGTGTGGTGGCACACACCTGTACTCCCAGCTACTCAGGAGCCTGTGGCAGGAGAATCGCTTGATCCCAGGAGGCAGAGCCTGCAGTGAGCCTGAGATCGCATCAATACACTCCAGCCTGGGCGACAGCGTGAGACTCTGTCTAAAAAAATAAAAAATAGGCCGGGTGCGGTGGCTCAAGCCTGTAATCCCAGCACTTT
>NW_016894044.1:0-828 GCF_001698545.2 Rhinopithecus bieti | reverse complement strand
GAACAGTGTTCGAAGTGTGCCTCATGAGAAGAAAGTTATAAATCCCTGAGTGGAATGCTCACATCACCAAGCAGTTACTCAGAAACCTTCTCTCCAGTTTTATCTGAGTATATTTCCTATTTCACCATACACCCGAAGGTGATCCCAAATATCCCTTCGTGGATGCATCCACGATAGAGTTTCCAAGCTGCCTTATGTAAAGAAAGCTTCATCTATGTGAGATTAATAAACATAGCAAAAGCGGATTCACAGAAAGCTCCTTTCCAGTTTTATCTGAAGATATTTCCTTTTCACCATAGTCCTGAATGTGCTCCCGAAAGTCCCTTCGTGGATCCATCCATGACAGTTTCCAAGCTGCGTAATGTAAAAAAAGCTTTGTCTATGTGAGATGATTACACATATCACAGAGTAGTTTCCTAGAAAGCTTCTTTCCGGTTTTTTTCTAGGACTATTTCCCTTTCACCATTGGCATCAACATGCTCCCGAGTATCACTTGGTACTTGTTTCTCCAAAAGGATTTCCCCAATGCTGTATAGGAAGAGAGGTATAAAACTGTGAGTGGAATGCACACGTCACAAAGCAGTTCCTCGGAAAGCTTCTCTCCAGTTTTGGTCTGAACATATTTCCCTTTACACCCTAAGTCTCTAAGTGCTCCCGAATATCCCATCACATGCTAAACATACACAGGGTTAGAAAACTGCTCAATGAAAGGAGAGGCTTAACTCAGCGAGGGGAATTAAAATGACAGAGAGCAGTTTCACTAGCTTTCTTCTGGATTTTACCTGAGGATATTACTTTCTCCATATTCTAAGGATCGTTCCCAAATAT
>NW_016894043.1:0-229 GCF_001698545.2 Rhinopithecus bieti | reverse complement strand
AGAACAATGGAGAAAATGGTTTGCTGGGGAGGAAGGGAGGGAGGAGGGGAGAACAATGGAGAAAATGGTTTGCTGGGGAGGAAGGGAGGGAGGAGGGGGAGAACAATGGAGAAAATGGTTTGGTGGGGAGGAAGGGAGGGAGGAGGGAGAACAATGGAGAAAATGGTTTGCTGGGGAGGAAGTGGGGGGGAGAACAATGGAGAAAATGGTTTGCTGGGGAGGAAGTGGG
>NW_016894042.1:0-437 GCF_001698545.2 Rhinopithecus bieti | reverse complement strand
TCCGTGCTGTGTGCATTGATCTCACAGAGTTACATCTTTCCTTTCATGGGGCAGTTTCCTAACGGAATTTTCGTGGAATCTGCAAAGGGATATTTGGGAGCACATTGAGGCCTAGAGTGAAAAAAGAAATATCCTCAGATAGGCCGGGCGTGGTGGCTCAAGCCTGTAATCCCAGCACTTTGGGAGGCCGAGATGGGTGGATCGCAAGGTCAGGAGATCGAGACCATCCTGGCTAACATGGTGAAACCCCGTCTCTACTAAAAAATACAAAAAAACTAGCTGGGCGAGGTGGCAGGCACCTGTAGTCCCAGCTACTCGGGAGGCTGAGGCAGGAGAATGGTGTAAACCCGGGAGGCAGAACTTGCAGTGAGCTGAGATCTGGCCACTGCACTCCAGCCTGGGCAACAGAGCGCGACTCCGTCTCAAAAAAAATAAAA
>NW_016894041.1:0-1498 GCF_001698545.2 Rhinopithecus bieti | reverse complement strand
TATATATATATATATATATATATAATCATTTACCCAGAAGCTTTCTAGGTCCTTTCTTCTCACATTAGGCCAGATTCTCATCAAGATTTAACAGTCAATGACTGTAAAAGATGTATGTAGCTATTACTTGCACATAAGTAAGCTGTTTGGCCACAAAACTTCATTGTACACTCTTAACAGCTACAGGTTACATGATATTTCTTATAAAGTCATACCCCATGAATCGATGGATTTCAGGTTTCTTCAACATAAGCAATTCTCAAGAGACCAGGTTTATCTTGTTAAAGCATTCTATATACAGATACATTCACCATAACATACCAACAATGGATTTGGGAAGGAAATTTGATTGGGTCACTTCTCTTTGCAGAGAATCTCCCAGTAAATGAAGAGAGTAGTTTACAGGTAAGCTGCTAATCCCTTTCTATCAAATACTGGCTGAGGTCATAAAAGTGATTTTGCCTTAGTGGTTTAGCAGGGCATCTTCTCAAGAGCAGCCGTGAGTTTCTTGGTTAGATTCCTCTTTAGTATATAATCATGAAATTTAGCCATAGAAGCCTTTGATGAGTGACTCCTTCATTTGCATTTAGAATCTGGGATGTAAGTAAAGATGGTCATTTGGTTTTCATGTTTTTTAATTAGACAGACACACTACAATCAGTAAAACTAGTTCTCTCACTAAATTTATTAATACTTTAAATTTTCTTAATTGCCTCTACCTTCATTAATGAATATATCCTTATGTTCTATTTGAAGGAAAGTCATTTTCTCCCACCCAATGTATATTTATTTTATCTTGTTTTTTGAGGATGACAATTGGTGAATTAGCTTTGTCATTCAGAAGTGTATTTAAAGGTTTAGCAGACTGAGATTCAAATTAACATAACTTCCAAGAAAATTTTAAAATTTCACAGGAAAGTCAATTCTAGTGAAATTTCTAGAAATTTAATTGAAATTAACCTTGCAACTGACTGAACACACATATTCCCAATAAATAAAATGATTACAAATATGTACACTTTTAGATTTGTTAGTATTTTGCTTGGAGTAATTTTAAGACATTAAAAGATGAAAACCAATGAACAGTCTACCAATCATATTATCCAATTGTTCTAACCAGTACTCTATTTCATGCTGTATAATAACAAAGAACCCAGCCTCCAGAAATATTACTTGTTTTTTTTTTTCTTCATGTCACCTTTAAAGGATGATCATGGAAGATTTTACTTTTTTACTACAGGACACTACCCAAAATGTCAAAATATTGCCTATCTAATGTAAAGAAGGCTAAAATTTGCTTGAAATCTTGATACACAATTTGACTTCTCTGCATTTAGAATTACTATAAAACCATTTCCATTATGACTATGTGTTTTGAATTTGAAAACATTTTATAATTATTCAAAGATAATTAGAAAACTACAAAGGCAAATTGAAAGCCTACTCCAACTCTGCCAGTTACTATCCTCCTTCTTTCTTACATTTCTACCAAAATTTG
>NW_016894040.1:0-1178 GCF_001698545.2 Rhinopithecus bieti | reverse complement strand
CAAAGTCATTCTCCATCCAACTTTGTTCCATTGCTGGCGAGGAGCTGCAGTCCTTTGGAGGAGGAGAGGCACTCTGATTTTTAGAAATTTCAGCTTTTCCGCTCTTTTTTTTCCCCATCTTTGTGATTTTATCTACCTTTGGTCTTTGATGATGGTGACATACAGATGGGATTTTGGTGTAGATGTCCTTTCTGTTTGTTAGTTTTCCATCTAACAGTTTGGCCTCTCAGCTGGAGGTCTGTTGGAGTTTGCTCGAAGTCCACTCCAGACCTGTTTGCCTGGGTATCAGCTGCGGAGGCTGCAGAAGAGTGAATATTGCTGAACAGCAAATGTTGCTGCCTGGAAGCTTCATCTCAGAGGGGTACCCAGCCATGTGAGGTGTCAGTCTGCCCCTACTGGGGAGTGCCTCCCAGTTAGGCTACTCGGGAGTGAGGGGCCCACTTGAGGAGGCAGTCTGTCCATTCTCAGCTCTCAAGCTCCATGCTGGGATAACCACTACGCTCTTCAAAACTGTCAGAGAGAGACATTTAAATCTGCAGAGGTTTCTGCTGCCTTTTGTTTGGCTATGCCCTGTCCCCAGAGGTGGCGTCTACAGAGGCAGGCAGGCCTCCTTGAGCTGCGGTGGGCTTCACCCAGTTCAAACTTCCTGGCCGCTTTGTTTACCTACTCAAGCCTAGGAAATGGCAGGCACCCCATCCACCAGCCTCGCTGCTGCCTTGCAGTTAGATCTCAGACTCCTGTGCTACCAATGAGTGAGGCCCCATGGGAATGGGACCCTCCAAGCTAGGCGCGGGATGTAATCTCCTGGTGTGCCATTTGCTAAGACCCTTGGAAAAGCACAGTATTAGGGTGAGAGTGACCCAATTTTCCAGGTGCTATGTGCCACGGTTTCTCTTGGCTAGGAAAGTGAATTCCCTTACCCCTTATACTTCCTGGGTGAGACGATGCCTTGCCCTGCTTCAGCTCTCGCTCGGTAGGCTGCACCCACTGTCCTGCACCCACTGTCAGACATGCCGCAGGGAGATGAACCCAGTACCTCAGTTGGAAATGCAGAAATCACCCATCCTCTGCATCACTCATGCTGGAAACTGTAGCCTGGAGCTGTTCTTATTTGGTCATTGATGCTAGGAAGAAATTGCATTAACTAATGAGCAAAATAATCAGCTAACATCATAATG
>NW_016894039.1:0-1332 GCF_001698545.2 Rhinopithecus bieti | reverse complement strand
AGTGGATAAGCTTTGATGCTGCTGGATTCAGTTCACCAGTATTTTATTGAGGGTTTTCACAATGATGTTCATCAAGGATATCGGTCTAAAATTTTCTCTTTTGTTGTTTCTCTATCAGGCTTTGGTATCAGGATAATGCTGGCCACATAAAATGAGTTAGGGAGGATTCCCTCTTTTCTATTGATTGGAATAGTTTCAGAAGGAATGATACCAGCTCCTCTTTGTACCTCTGGTAGAATTCGGGTGTGAATCCATCTCTTCCTGGACTTTTTTTGGTTGGTAGGCTATTAATTATTGCCTCAATTACAGAACCTGTTACTGGTCTATTCAGATATTCAGATTCTTCCTGGTTTCGTCTTGGGAGGGTGTATGTGTCCAAGAATTTATCCATTTCTTCTAGATTTTCTAGTTTATTTGCCTAAAGGTGTTGATAGTATTCTCTAATGGTAGTTTGTATTTCTGTGGGATCGGTGGTGATACCCCTTTATCATTTTGTATTGTGTCTATTTGATTCTGCTCTTTTCTTCTTTATTAGTCTAGCTAGTGGTCTATCTATTTAGTTGATCTTTTCATAAAACCACCTCCTGGATTCATTGATTTTTTGAAGGATTTTTTTATGTCTCTATCTCCTTCAGTTCTGCTCTGATCTTAGTTATTTTCGTCCTCTCCTAGTTTTGAATTTGTTTGTTCTTACTTCTCCTGTTCTTTAAATTGTGATGTTAGGGTGTCAATTTTAGATATTTCCTGCTTTTGCTTGTGAAAATTTAGTGCTATAAATTTCCCTCTACACACTGCTTTAAATGTGTCCCAGAGATTCTGGTACGTTGTGTCTTTGTTATCATTGGTTTCAAAGAACAACTTTATTTATGCCTTCCTTTTGTTATGTACCCAGTAGTCATTCAGGGGCAGGTTGTTCAGTTTCCATGTAGTTGTGCGATTTTGAGTGAGTTGCTTAATCCTGAGTTCTAATTTGATTGCACTGTGGTCTGAGAGACAGTTTCTTGTGATTTCTGTTCTTTTACATTTGCTGAGGAGTGTTTTACTTCCAATTATATGGTCAATTTTAGAATCAGTGCGATGTGGTGCTGAGAAGAATGTATATTCTGTTGATTTGGGATGGAGAGTTCTGTAGATGTCTATTAGGTCCACTTGGTCCAGAGCTGAGTTCCAATCCTGGATATCCTTGTTAATTTTCTGAATTGTTGATGTGTCTAATATTGACAGTGGACTGTTAAAGTCTCCTGTTATTATTGTGTGGGAGTCTAAGTCTCTTTGTAGGTCTCTAAGAACTTGCTTTATGAATCTGGTTGCTCCTATATTGGGTCTGTATAT
>NW_016894038.1:0-343 GCF_001698545.2 Rhinopithecus bieti | reverse complement strand
AGTTACACAACCCAGTAAATTTCCTCCCTTGTGTAAGTAGGATTTTCTGTCTTTATCATACAGAAGGATCTTAAGTACAATATCCTATAATAACATACTCTCATTCAATTGCATTTCCATACTCTTCTTGAAGAGGGAGAGAAATGAGTGAAATTACAGCTATTTCCCAGAGAGTTACACTGCATATAACAATGGGATTAGCTACAACAAAACAAAACTAAACCGAAAGGCACTTCACTAGGAGTTAGCTGCATTCTCCTAGTCTGAAATGCTTCATTTGGTACCTTTCTCCTTCAGGTGAGTGATGAGAGGGCAACTGCTCTCATCCCTAGGATAGATTAGC
>NW_016894037.1:0-342 GCF_001698545.2 Rhinopithecus bieti | reverse complement strand
CTTTTGATTTTTTTTTTTTTAGTCTCCTTTTTTTTTTTTTTTTTTTTTTCTTGAAATGGAGACTCACTGTGTCACCCAGGCTGGAGCGCAGTGGCACGATCTTGGCTCACTGCAACTTCTGCCTCCCGGGTTCAAGCAATTCTCCTGGTCAGCCTCCCGAGTTGCTGGGACTACAGACATGCACCACCACGCCCGGCTAATTCTTGTATTTTGTAGTAGAGACCATGTTGGTCACGCAGGTCTCGAACTCCTGAACTCAATCAGTCCACCTGCCTTGGCCTCCCAAAGTGTCGGGATTACTGGTGTGAACCACCATGCCTGGCCCTCATTCTTTCTTTATAT
>NW_016894036.1:0-828 GCF_001698545.2 Rhinopithecus bieti | reverse complement strand
AATCAATGAATCCAGGAGCTGGGTTTTTTGAAAAGATCCACAAAATTGATAGACTGTTAGCAAGACCAATAAAGAAGAAAAGACAGAAGAATCAAATAGACACAATAAAAAATAATAAAGGGGATATCAACAACAATCCCACAGAAATACAAACTATCATCAGAGAATACTATAAACACCTCTCACAAATAAACTAGAAAATCTAGAAGAAATGGATAAATTCCTGGACAAATACAACCTCCCAAGACTAAACCAGAAAGAAGTTGAATCACTAAATAGAGCAATAACAGGCTCTGAATTTGAGGCAATAATTAATAGCCTACCAACCAAAAAAAGTCCAGGACCAGCCGAATTCACAGCCAAATTCTACCAGAGGTACAAAGAGGAACTGGTACCATTCCTTCTGAAACTATTTCAATAAATAGGAAAAGACGGAATCCTCCCTAACTCATTTTATGAGGCCAGCATCACTCTGATACCAAAGCCTGGCAGAGACACAACAAAAAAAAGAGAATTTTAGACCAATATCCCTGATGAACACCGATGCAAAATCCTCAATAAAATACTGGCAAACCGAATCGAGCAGCACATCAAAAGCTTATCCACCAAGATTAAGTTGGCTTCATCCTTGGGATGCAAGGCTGGTTCAACATATGCAAATCAATAAACGTAATCCATCACACAAACGGAACCAAAGACAAAACGACATGATTATCTCAATAGATGCAGAAAAGGCCTCAACAAAATTCAACCGCCCTTCATGCTAAGAACTCTCAATAAACTAGGTATTGATGGAATGTATCTCAAAATAGCAAGAGTTATTTATGA
>NW_016894035.1:0-806 GCF_001698545.2 Rhinopithecus bieti | reverse complement strand
TTTGCCAGTGCGAATGATAGAATTACTTCTAGGCAGGTCTAGTTTAAATTTAAAAGGTATACAAATACATGCAGGAGTCACTGATTCATATTACAATGGGGAAATTCAAATTGTTATATCTACTTCTGTTCCCTGGAAAGCAGAGCCACGAGAGGGCATAGCACAGCTCCTGATTGTGCCGTATGTGGGAATGGGGAAAAGTGAAATTAAATGAACAGGAGGATTTGGAAGCACAGATGAACAAGGCAAAGCAGCTTATTCGGTAAATCAAATTACTGATAAACATCCTGCCTATAAAATAACTATTCAGGAAAATAAATTTAAAGGGTTGGGAGATACAGGAGCGGACATTTCAATCATTTCTCTACAGCACTGGCCGTCCACATGGCCAATTCAACCCACTCAATTTAACATAGTTGGAGTTGGAAAAGTCCCTGAAGTATATCAAAGTAGTATATTTTGCATTGTGAAGGGCCCCATGTACAACCTGGGACTATTCAACCAATTATAACTTCTGTACCTATAAATTTATGGGGAGAGATTTATTACAATAATGGGGAGTACAAGTTCTAATTCCAGAACAATTATATAGCCCTCAAAGTCAACATATGATGCATAAAATGGGGTATGTCCCTGGTATGAGATTAGGAAAAAATTTGCAAGGTTTAAAGGAACCACTTCAAGCGGAAAGACAAATTCCCACCAAGGTTTAGGATATCATTTTGATGGCAGCCATTGTTAAGCCTCCAGAACCTATACCTTTAAAATGGTTAACAGATAAGCCAATTTGGATAGAACAATGGCTG
>NW_016894034.1:0-2334 GCF_001698545.2 Rhinopithecus bieti | reverse complement strand
AAAAAAAAAGAAGTAGCACAGCCTGAGCTCAGTGGCTCATGCCTATAATTCCAGCACTTCAAGAGACTAAGACAGGTGGATTGCTTGAGCCCAGAAGTTGGAGACCAGTATGGGAAACATGGCAAAACCACATTTCTGCACACAATGAGCCAGATGTGGTGACAGTTGCCTGTCGTCCCAGCTACATAGGAGGCTGAAGTGAGAGAATCACCTGAACCCAGGCAGTAAAGGCCACAGTGACCCATGATCACGCCACTGCTGTCCAACTTGGATGATAGAGCCAGACTGGGGAAAAGTTGGAGAAGTTGGATAGGCCCATGCCATCACAGTCAGACAAACCACATCACAAAGTTTGTTCATCTCAGATTTTCTTGCAGATATTCACCTTAAATTAATCACTGTTGGATGCACTTACCCTCTTAACTGTAGTCCCCACCAGGTCGTGGAATCACAGTGCATGGTGTTCCCATGGCATTGAAACCCAGAAAATATTTATCCTCTGCACATTTCAACTATATATGTGCTTTGGGTCCCCAGTCTTGGATCAAATCAGTATGTCCTGACCCTATGTCAATCTTCATCTTGATTCATCTGTCCATCAGATAATTACCCAGACAATTCAAAGTCAAGTTTCTTATTGTTATCTTTTACTCCTGGCTTTTAAATACGTGGAAACTGAGATAAATTGTGCAGATTTATTTAGGGCCCTTTTCCTTTCCTTTTCTGTGAAAATCTCTTTTCTGTGAATCAGTCTCTGATTCACAGTCCCTCCTTTTCCTTTTCCCTTTCTTATGAATCTTCTGAGTACCTGTAAGGCCCATAAAATGAATCCGAGACAAGATATCCAATATGACTTCTAGGACTATTTCTCAGTTTTGTTTCAGTAAGACTATAGGATATATCCATAAAAAAGGACTCCCCCCCAATAAGACATTAGCTAACTTTCTCTTGGAAATCACATACAGTGTTCCGTGTTGTTCAATACTGAACTGTGAATCTTACATCAATCAAAACACGGTCTTCTATTTAATAACATTCAAAACCAAATGCACTGCTCTTAGGAGCAGTTTGTTGCTGTTACAATCCATTCAGTCAAGATTCTTTAGAAAGCTAACAATGCCAATCCACAAAACAATAAAATCCTTTTCACTCTATAGTTGCTTCTTGTAGCTTCTTGGTTCTACCCTTCTTTTACTTGGAGCGTTGCACTTGATCTTAGTCAAGAGGCAGAGAAGTGATTACCTATACAATTGGTTTGGTGATGTGTAGTCCTAGATGTGTTGGCTGTTGTGTTGATACAATTTTCCCCTTTTTTTGAGATGAAGTCTCCCTGTTGCTCAGGCTGGAGTGTAGTGGCATGATCTCAGCTCACTGCAACCTCCACCTCCTGGGCTCAAATGATTCTCCTGCCTCAGCCTCCTGAGTAGTTGGGATTACAGGCACATGCCACCATGCCCAGCTAATTTTTTTTGTATTTTAGTAGAGATGAAGTTTTACCATGTTGGTCAGGCTGGTCTTGAACTCCTGACCTCGTGATCTGCCTGCCTCCACCTCCCAAAGTGCTGGAATTACAGGCGTGAGCCACCAAGCCTGGCCCAATTTTCCCCTTTGATAGTAGTCCTCAGGCTATCAGTCAAAGCTGAGACTGAAATGTAAACATCGCTGAAATCTGAGCTTGGCCTAGTATTAGAATTTGCCCCAACACTCTTACTTTTCTTTTAGCTATTACAGACAATATTAAGCAAGGGATTGTATATTTAGCTTACTTGTCATTTTGTATTTCCTTATGTACCCAGTAAGCCACACCTGTTTTAGTCCATTTAAAATAATGAGGGTTGACAAAGTGACTCCCATATAATCCCAGCATCAAAAGAGGCCAAGGTGGGCAGATCACCTGAGCCCAAGCATTTGAGAGCAGCCTTGACAACATAACAACACCCTATCTCTACAAAAAATAAAACATTAGCCAGGTAGGGTAGCACATGTCTGTTGTACCAGCTACTCTTTTGGGAGACTGAGTTAGAAGGTTGATTTGAGCCCTAGATGTCATGACTGCAGTGAGCCATAATTGCACTATTGCATATGCCTCAACAGTAAAGTGAGAGCCTGTCTCCAAAAAATTAATAAAATAAAAGAAAATTCATTAATTAATTAAAATAAAATAATGAGAAGTACAATCGTCATGTTTTATTGTCTATTCATCATTCTACTAAATGCTATGGATCCCAGACAAAATATGAAATACTTTTCTAACTCCGTGTTCAAGAACATCATTTTTTCAAATGAAATATATTTTAGAATTAAAGCCAAGCAGCTTTAGTTTGGCTTCTATTA
>NW_016894033.1:0-218 GCF_001698545.2 Rhinopithecus bieti | reverse complement strand
TTTATTTATTTATTTTTTTGAGACGGAGTCTCAGCTCACCGCAGGCCCCCCCCCCCGGTTTCACGCCATCCTCCTGCCTCAGCCTCCCGAGTGGCTGGGACTACAGGCGCCCGCCACCTCACCCGGCTAGTTTTTTGTATTTTTTAGTAGAGACGGGGTTTCACCGTGTTCGCCAGGAGGATCTCGATCTCCTGACCTCGTGATCCGCCCGTCTCGGC
>NW_016894032.1:0-1149 GCF_001698545.2 Rhinopithecus bieti | reverse complement strand
TCAGATAGCATGATGCCTCCAGCTTTGTTCATTTTGCTTAGGATTGTCTTGGCTATGTGGGATCTTTTTTGGTTCCACATAAAATTTAAAGTAGTTTTCTTCTAATTCTGTGAAGAAAGCCAATGGGAGCTTGATGGGGATAGCATCTATAGATTCTATAAATTACTTTGGGTAGTATGGCCATTTTCACAATATTGATTCTTCCTATCCATGAGCATGGAATGTTTTCCATTTGTTTGTGACCTCTCTTATCTCCTTGAGAAGTGGTTTGTAGTGGTTTGTAGTTCTGCTTGAAGAGGTCCTTCCCATCCCTTGTAGGTTGAATTCCTAGGTATTTTATTCTCTTTGTAGCAATTGTAGTAATTGTGAATGTGAGTTCACTCATTATTTGGCTCTCTGTCTATTATTGGTATATAGGAATGCCTGTGATTTTGCACACTGATTTTGTATTCTGAGACTTTGCTGAAGTTGCTTATCAGCTTAAGGAGATTTTGGGCTGAGATGATGGGGTTTTCTAAATACCCAATCATGTCATCTGCAAATAGAGACAATTTGACTTCCTTTCTTCCAATGTGAATACCCTTTGTTGCTTTCTCTTGCCTGATAGCCCGGGCCAGAATTTCCAATAATATGTTAAATAGGAGTGGTGAGAGAGGGCATCCTTCTCTTGTGCCTGTTTTCAAAGGCAATGCTGCCAGCTTTTGCCCATTCAGTATGATATTGGCTGTGGGTTTGTAATAAATAGCTCTTATTATTTTGAGATACGTTCTGATACTGGCTGTGGGTTTGTAATAAATAGCTCTTATTATTTTGAGATACGTTCCATCAACACCTGCTTTTGAGAGTTTTAGCATGAAGGGTGTTGAATTTTATCGAAGGCCTTTTCTGTATCTATTGAGATAATCATGTGGTTTTGTCATTGGCTCTGTTTATGTGATGGATTACGTTTATTTATTTGTGTATGCTGAACCAGCCTTGCATTCCAGGGATGAAGCCAGCTTGATCGTGGTAGATAAGCTTTTGATGTGCTGCTGGATTCGGTTTGCCAGTATTTTATTGAGGATTTTACACTGATGTTCATCAGGGTTACTGGCCTGAAATTTTCTTTTTTTGGTGTGTCTCTGCCAGGTTTTGGTATCAGGATGATGT
>NW_016894031.1:0-566 GCF_001698545.2 Rhinopithecus bieti | reverse complement strand
CCTTCCTTCCTTCCTTCCTTCCTTTCTTCCTTCCTTTCTTCCTTCCTTCCTTCCTTTTGTCAAGATACAATAATGAACAACACAACTTATTCCTGCTGAGTGTGAGCTACCATTATTTCTAAGGTGTTTTGTGAGAATTTGTGTGTTTTATTTCAAGTACTTTATATCATTAAAATTATATCAGGTATTTTATTTAAAACTAAAAGTGCTTCAGCATCTTTGTACAATAGTACATTTTCAAGTCACTCCTATGACTCTTTTAAATATAATCTCCTTAGATTTTGCATCCGTTTTTTTTCTGTTACACTAATATTTCTCAGTTTCACTGTGAATATTCCCTGACATAGAAAAGAATCAGCTATTTCTCTAATGAATCCTGATAACTTAGAGTGGGCATATTATTTGGCAATGAAATTGTGTTACTATGAAATGATATTCAAGATGAGATATCATTGCTTTCATGTTCTCTCAGTAAGTAAAGTTAGAATTTTAAAATCACATATGCACATTGATATTTTCAATTCACTTTAATAGTTCATGTTTTCTAATTGAATGCAGTATTCAAT
>NW_016894030.1:0-1894 GCF_001698545.2 Rhinopithecus bieti | reverse complement strand
TACTCCTTTGTTAGGTATATTCCTAAGTTTTGTTTGTTTGTTTTTTGTTTGTTTTGCAGCTATTGTAAAAGGGGTTGAGTTCTTGATTTGATTCTCTGCTTGGTTGCTATTGGTGTATAGAAAAGCTACTGATTTGTGTACATTAATCTTGTATCCAGAAACTTTGCTGAATTCTTTTACCAGTTCTAGGAGCTTTCTGGAGGAGTCCTTAGGGTTTTCAAGGTAAACAATCATATCATCAGCAAACAGGGACAGTTTCACTTCTTTACCAATTTGGATGCCCTTTCTTTCTTTCTCTTGTCTGATTGCTCTGGCTAGGACTTCCAGTACTATGTTGAAGAGGAGTGGTGAGAGTGGGCTTTCTTGTCTTGTTCCTGTTCTCAGAGGGAATGCCTTCAACTTTTCCCCATTCAGTATTATGTTGGCTGTGGCTTTGTCATAGATGGCTTTTATTACATTAAGGTGTGTGACTTGTATGCTGACTTTGCTGAGGGTTTTAATCATAAAGGGATGCTGGATTGTGTTGAATGCTTTTCTGCATGTATTGAGATGATCATGTGATTTTCTTTTAATTCAGTTTATGTGATGCATCACATTTATTGACTTGCGCATGTCAAACCATCCCTGCATTCCTGGTATGAAATTCACTTGACAATGGTGGATTATCTTTTAATGTGTTGTTGGATTCAGTTAGCTAGTATTTTGTTAAGGATTTTAGCATCTATGTTCACTAAGAATATCGGTCTGTAGTTTTCTTTTTTGGTTGTGTCTTTTCCTGGTTTTGGTATTAGGGTGATGCTGGCTTCATAGAATTAATTAGGGAAGGTTCCTTCTTTCTCTATCTTGTGGAATAGTGTCAAAAGGATTGGTACCAATTCTTCTTTGAATGTCTGGTAGAATTCTGCTGTGAATCCATCTGGTCCGAGACTTCTTTTGTTGGCATTTCTTTTTTAATTAAGTTTTAACTTCTGTTAAATTTATTCCTGTGTACTTTCTTCTTTTCATGCTATTGTAAATGAAATTGCTTTCCTAATTTTATTTGCAGTTTGCTCATTGCTACTGTATAGAAACACAAGTGATTTTATATACTGATAGTATATCCTACAGCCTTGCAAAATAGGTTGCTTTGTTTTTTTAATCATACTTTAAGTTCTGGGATACACATGCAGAACATGCAGGGAATTTTAAATTACGGTTTCACTCTCTCTGCTTGTTGTTGGTCTGTTCAGGGTATCTAATTCTTCCTGATTTAATCAAGGAGGGTTGTATTTCTCCAGGAATGTATGCATCTCTTCTAGGTTTTCTAGTTTATGTGCGTAAAGATGTTCATAGTAGGCTTGAGTGATCTTTTGTATTTCAGTGGTGTCCGTTGTAATATCTCCTGTTTCGTTTCTCAGTGAGGTTATCTGGATTTTCTCTCTTCTTTTCTTGGTTAATCTTGCTAATGGTGTATCAGTTTTATTTATCTTGCCAAAGACCCAGCTTTTGTTTCATGTATCTTTTATATCTTTTCTTTGTTTCAATTTCATTTAGTTCTGCTCTGATCTTGGTTATTTCCTTTTTTTCTGCTGGGTTTGGATTTGGTTTGTTCTTGTTTTCTAGTTCCTTGAGGTGTGACCTTAGATTGTTTGTGCTCTTTCAGACTTTCTGATGTTGGCATTCAGGGCTGTGAACTTTCCTCTTAGCACTGGCTTAGCTGCATCCCAGAGGTTTTGATACGTTGTGTCATTATTGTCATTCAGTTCAAAGAAGTTTTAGTTTCCATCTTGATTGCGTTTTAACCCAGTGCTCATTCAGGAGCAGGTTATTTAATTTCCATGTGTTTGTGTGGTTTTGAAGTTTCATTTTGGAGTTGATCTCCAGTTTTATTCCACTGTGGTCTGAGAGAGTGCTT
>NW_016894029.1:0-1086 GCF_001698545.2 Rhinopithecus bieti | reverse complement strand
TAAATTAGCTGGGCATGGTGGCACACACTTGCAATCCCAGCTCCTCGGGAGGCTGAGGCAGGAGAATAGCTTGAACCTGGGAGGCGAGGGTTGCAGTAAGCCGCAGTAGTGTCATTGCACTCCAGCTTGGGCAACAAGAGCAAAACTCCTTCTCAAAAAAAAAAAAAAAAAAAAAAAAAGAGGCTGGGTGTGGTGGCTCACACCTGTAATCTCAACACTTTGGGAGGCAGAGGCAAGCAGATCACGAGGTCAGGAGACTGAGACCATCCTGGCTAACATGGTGAAACCCCGTCTCTACTAAAATACAAAAAATTAGCCGGGCGTGGTGGCGGGCACCTGTAGTCCCAGCTACTGGGGAGGCTGAGACAGGAGAATGGCATGAACCTGGGAGGCGGAACTTGCAGTGAGCCGAGATCGCACTCCAGCCTGGGCCACAGAGCGAGACTCCGTCTCAAAACACAAAACAAAATGAAAGGAAGAAAAGAATAAAATAATGATAGGTCGGGCATAGTGGCTCATGCCTGTAATCCCAGCACTTTGGGAGGCTGAGGTAGGCGAATCACCAATCACCAGGTCAGGAGTTCAAGACCATCCTGGCCAACACGGTGAAACCCCGTCTCTACTAAAATACAAAAAATTAGCTGGGCGTAGTGGTGGGCCCTTGTAGTCCCAGCTACTTGGGAGGCTGGGGCAGGAGAATGGCGTAAACCCAGGAGGCGGAGCTTGCAATGAGCTGAGATCCGGCCACTGCACTCCAGCCTGGGCCACAGAGCGAGACTCCGTCTCAAAAAAAAAAAAATTCTTTTGAGGCCGGGCGCGGTGGCTCACGCCTGTAATCCCAACACTTTGGGAGGCCGAGGTGGGCGGATCACAAGGTCAGGAGATCGAGACCATCCTGGCTAACATGGTGAAACCTCGTCTCTAATAAAATTACAAAAAAATTAGCCGGGCGTGATGGCGGGCGCCTGTAGTCCCAGCTACTCAGGAGGCCGAGGCAGGAGAATGGCGGGAACCCGGGAGGTGGAGGTTGCAGTGAGCCCAGATCGCACCACCGCACTCCAGCCTGGGCGGTAGAGTGAGACTCCG
>NW_016894028.1:0-1323 GCF_001698545.2 Rhinopithecus bieti | reverse complement strand
AAGCATTCCTATACACCAACAATAGTCAAGCAGAGAGCCAAATCATGAGTGAATTCCCATTCACAATTGCTACAAAGAGAATAAATGCCTAGGAATACAATTTACAAGGAATGTGAAGGACCTCTTCAAGGAGAACTACAAACCACTGCTCAAGGAAGTAAGAGAGGACACAAACAAATGGAAAAAAAATCCATGCTCACAGACAGGAAGAATCAATATTGTGAAAATGGCCATACTGCCCAAAGTAATTTCTAGATTCAATGCTGTTCCCATCAAGCTACCATTGACATTTTTTGCAGAATGAGAAAAAAACTACTTTAAATTTCATATGGAAACAAAAAAGAGCCCATATAGCCAAGACAATCCCAAGCAAAAGAGCAAAGCTGGAGGCATCACGCTACCTGACTTCAAATTATACTACAAGTCTACAGTAACCAAAATAACATGGTACTGATATCAAAACATATTTATAGACCAGTGGAACAGAACAGAGAGCTCAGAAATAACACCACACATCCACAGCCATCTGATCTTTGACAAACCTGACAAAACAAGCAATGGGGAAAGGATTCCCCATTTAATAAATGGTTTTGGGAAAACTGGCTAGCCATATACAGAAAACAGAAACTGGACACCCTCCTTATACCGTATACAAAATTAACTCAAGATGGATTAAACACTTAAATGTAAAACCCCAAGCCATAAAACCCTAGAAGAAAACAAAGGCAATACCATTCAGGACATAGGCATGGGCAAAGTCTTTATGACTAAAATACAAAAGCAATGGCAACAAAAGCCAAAATTGATGAATGGGATCTAATCAAACTAAAGAGCTTCTGCACAGCAAAAGAAGCTATCAACAGAGTGAACAAACAACCTACAGAGTGGGAGAAAATTTTACAATCTATCCATCTGACAAAGGTCTAATATTCAGAATCTACTAGGAACTTAAACAAATTTACAAGAAAAAAACAACCACATCAAAAGTGGGCAAAGGATATGAACAGACACTTCTCAAAAGAAGACATTTGTGTGGCCAACAAACATGTGGAAAAAAAGCTCATCATCACTGGTCATTTGAGAAATGCAAATCAAAACCACAATGAAATACCATTTCACACCAGTTAGGATGGCAATTATTAAAAAGTCAGGAAACAACAGATGCTGGAGAGGATGTGGAGAAATAGGAACACTTTTACACTGTTGGTGGGAATGTAAATTAGTTCAACTATTGTGGAAGACAGTGTGGTGATTCCTCAAGGATCTAGAACCAGAATTATGATTTGACCCAGCAATTTCATTACTGGGTATATACCCAAAGAA
>NW_016894027.1:0-1086 GCF_001698545.2 Rhinopithecus bieti | reverse complement strand
ATTGGCCTTGATCTCGGTGCTCTTCCTCTTAGCGGTGATTCTGGCGATCGCCCTGCGCCTGCGACGCTCTTCCAGTTCAGACGCTTGGGGCTGCTTTCAGCCTGGTCTCAGCTCCAAGCCTGGACTTGGGGTTCTCCCAAATTACAGTGAGGGAACATTGCCCTTTTCCTACAACCTGTGTGTTGCCTCACAATCAGCCAAGACAGAGTTTAATTTTCTGAACGTAACCCCGGAATTGGTTCCCTCACAAGATCTCCTCTGTGACAATGCCTCTTGGGAACAAAATACAAATCATGCAGACGCTGGGGTCCCTTTTGCCTCAGATACTATTTTAAAGGTGAGCTTTAATTAATTTATTTTCACTTCTGGTTTTATTGTTTCACCTAATTTGGGTAGGAAGTTCCATTGCAATTTCTTTGTCTGTGAGTTAGATTTGGTCAATGTTGTGCCTTAATTATCTTAATCTTATTTAACTGAATTTTAAGTGTTTTCTCTCTGAAGTGTGAGATTTATTTAGCAATAATTGCAAACCTTTATCACATGAGATACTGCACTGTATTTCTTTTCTTCCTCATCTTTGCTTTTCTCTGAAGATTTGTTACTATTGGGACTTTAGGCAATTACTTTCACCTTCGGGCTCTTTGTTATTCAAATTTTGTTTTACTTCCTCTTAGCATCATAGTACTTCAGAGTAAAGAGAGTCTTCATTTTAGTAGTTTTGGAACTTGGGAACCAAAGATGAAAGGCTTTTACATAATGGCATGGCTTGTTAATTGCAGGGCATGGGTAGGACATTGTCCCATTGACTTGAAGACCCACACTCGGTAAGCTAAATGTCTTGGAATCACAAATATATTTCTAAAGGATAGGCAATGTTTGAGGTCTGAGGTGTCTGCTTTAAAGAGTGCATTTAACAAATGTGAGAAATCATTCTCTGACATGCATTTTAACAAATTGCTCTTGAGAAAATTACACATTGAGAAAATCTTACAACCTATGTTCACATATTTTCTACCAAATAAATATCACTCAAATCTTTGCTTTTGAATTTCCTAATTATATAGAATTTTTTTCTTTTTTCTTTTC
>NW_016894026.1:0-837 GCF_001698545.2 Rhinopithecus bieti | reverse complement strand
ATTTTCAATTTAACTTTAAAAATGTTTGTTGACAATTGAAAGAAGCACAATTTTTTTGGCATATTAACCTTGTATCTAGAGAATTTGCTAAATAAAATTTACTTATTTTTTTAGTTTACTTATTTACTAATTTTATTTACTTATTTTATTTAGTAGGTTTTCATAGATTCCTTAGAATTTTCTGAAATGATATTCATGTTGTCTGTGATTAGATAAATGTTTCCTTCTTTTTTCTTAATTTTATGCCATTTATTTCTCTTTCTGGACTTACTGCAGCTTGCTAAAACCTCCAGGTAAATATTGACTTGTTACCAATTTTAGTGACTGAGTGTTCAGGTTGCCTCAGTTATTATATGATGATTATGATGTTAACGATAGGTGAATAATAGGTTTTTTATTATTATTGGTTTGAGAAAATTTCCTTTTTTACAAAATTATTATTATACTCTAAGTTCTGGGGTACATGTGCAGAACATACAAGTTTGTTACATAGGTATACACGTACCATGGTGGTTTGCTGCACCCCTCAACCCATCACCTACATTAGGTATTTCTGCTAATGCTATCCCTCCCCTAGCCCTCCAACCCCTGACAGGCCCCAGTATGTGATGTTCCCCTCCCTGTGTACATGTGTTCTCATTGTTCAACTCCCACTTGTGAGTGAGAACATGTGTTTGGTTTTCTGATCTTGCATTAGTTTGCTAAGAATGATGGTTTCCAGCTTCATCCATGTCCTTGTGAAGGACATGAACTCATCCTTTTTTATGGCTTCATAGTATTCCATGGTGTATATGTGCCACATTTTCTTTATCCAGTCTATTGTTGATGGACATTTGA
>NW_016894025.1:0-1548 GCF_001698545.2 Rhinopithecus bieti | reverse complement strand
TTTAATTTTTTGAGATAGAGTCTTGCTTTGTCGCCCAGGCTGAAGCGCAGTGGTGTGATTTCGGCTTACTGCAACCTCTGCCTTCTGGGTTCAAGCATTTCTCTGCCTCAGCCTCCTGAGTAGCTGGGATTACAGGTGCCTGCCACCATGCCTGACTAATTTTGTATTTTAGTAGAGATGGGGTTTTACCATCTTGGCCAGGCTGGTCTTGAACTCCTGACCTCGTGATCCACCGGCCTCGGCCTCCCAAAGTGCTGGGATTACAGGTGTGAACCACCATGCTGGCCTTTTTTTTTTTTTTTTTTTTTTTGAGATGGAGTCTTGCTCTGTTGCCCAGGCTGGAGTGCAGCGGCACGATCTTGGCTCACTGCAACCTCTGCCTCCCGGGTTCAAGTGATTCTCCTGCCTCAGCCTCCTGAGTAGCTGGTATTACAGGTGCCTGCCCAGCTAATTTTTTGTATTTTAGTAGAGACGGGGTCTCGCTATGTTGGCCAGGGTGGGCTCTGACTCCTGACCTCAAATGATCCTCCTGCCTTGGCCTCCCGAAGTGCTGGGATTATAGGTGTGAGCCTCTGTGCCTGGCCAAATCTGACTAATTTGACAATCTTTTATACAGTGGACACTTGCTGATAGACACTTAACCTTGTACTCTAGAAATAGGACTGCTACATAAATGAGAAGCAAAACTGCTTCTTAGAGTACTCAGTAAAATATAACATTTCACACATATAAAACCACTTAGTTTCTCATTAATTTTCAACATTAATGTGCTAATTAAATGTCACTCTTAGGTGTTTACTAAGATGAGGCAGTGGCAACTATTTGTAACTGGGATGGAGCAGCTTTGAAAATAATGGTCCTTAGGCCATTATTTCTCTTAGGCTTTTTTCTCCCCAAGAGAACTTTCTGACAATTTAGTCACATTTCTTTTTTTCTTTCTTTTAATGAATGAGGCTTTGTAATAACATCTTTTATTTTATTTTATTTATTTTATTGTTATTTTTTTTTGAGACGGAGTCTCGCTCTGTCGCCCAGGCTGCAGGCTGGAGTGCAGTGGTGCAGTCTTGGCTCACTGCAAGCTCTGCCTCCCGGGTTCACGCCATTCTCCTGCCTCAGCCTCCCGAGTAGTTGGGACTACAGGTGCCCGCCACCATGCCCGGCTAATTTTTTGTATTTTAGTAGAGATGGGGTTTCACCATGTTAGCCAGGATGGTCTCGATCTCCCGACCTTGTGATCCGCCTGCCTTGGTCTCCCAAAGTGCTGGGATTACAGGCGTGAGCCACCACGCCCGGCCTGTAATAACATCTTTTAATTTCACAAACAAGTTTCTCTTCGTCAGGTAATATTGAACAGTTTGGGTTGTCCTTTTAATAAACAAAATGGATAACAGTAAGCTTATATTTTAACATTTAATTTTAATGAAATATAAATATTGAGTATTCTAAGTCAGAGATATATTAATAAACAATGATTTAAATGTCCTATTTTTTAAATTTGGTTTTATTTTAAGTTTTAAAATCAAGTGTGTCATTTTAAAGTAAGTAGTT
>NW_016894024.1:0-280 GCF_001698545.2 Rhinopithecus bieti | reverse complement strand
TAACAATAACAATAATAACATGGCTCAGTGCTTTCTTGCCAGACCGTCTTTAAGTATTAAATTTCTCAACTAATTTACCCTTCACCCCACCCCATATGTAGCATAACACTATCTATCTTCATTTTACATGTGAAGAAAAGGAGGCCTTGAAAGATTAGATAACATGGCTAAGTTCACACAGAAATACAGCCAGGATGTAGGCCCAGAGGCATGACTCCAGAGCTTGAGTATTCAACCATTCTAAGCCGCTTTAAGGTTGCGTGTGTGTGTGTGTGTGTGT
>NW_016894023.1:0-1021 GCF_001698545.2 Rhinopithecus bieti | reverse complement strand
TGTGTGTCTCTGCACGTGAGATGGGTCACCTGAATACAGCATACTGATGGCTCTTGACTATTTATCCAATTTGCTAGTCTGTGTCTTTTAATTAGGGCATTTAGCCCATTTACATTTTAGGTTAATATTGTTATGTGTATTTGATCCTGTCATTATGATTTTAGCTAGTTATTGTGCCCATTAATTGATAGTTTCTTGATAGCATAGATGGTCTCTACAATATAGCATGCTTTTGCAGTGGCTGGTACTGGTTGTTCCTTTCCATGTTTAGTGCTTCCTTCAGGAGCTCTTGTAAGGCAGGCCTAAATCTCTCAGCATTTGCTTGTCTGTAAAGGATTTTATTTCTCCTTCACTTATGAAGCTTAGTTTGGCTGGATATGAAATTCTGTGTTGAAAATTCTTTACTTTAAACATGTCGAATATTGGCCCCACTGTCTTCCGGCTTGTAGAGTTTCTTCTGAGAGATCCGCTCTTAGTGTGATGGTCTTCCATTTGTGGGTAACCCAACCTTTCTCTCTGGCTGCCCTTAACACTTTTCCTTTATTTCAACCTTGGTGGATCTGACAATTATGCATCATGGGGTTGCTCTTCTCGAGGAGTATCTTTGCGGTATTCTCTGTATTTCCTGAATTTGAATGTTGTCCTGCCTTGCTGGTTTGGGTAAGTCCTCCTGGATAATATCTTTAAGAGTGTTTTCCCACTTGATTCCATTCTCCCCGTCACTTTCAGGTACAGCAATCAAATGTAGATTTGGTCTTTTCACATGGTCCCATATTTCTTGGGGCTTTGTTTGTTTCTTTTACTCTTTTTTCTCTTAACTTGTCTTTTCACTCTATTTCATTAATTTGATCCTCATTCACTGATATCCTTTCTTCCTCTTGATCGAATCAGCCATTGAAACTTGTGTATGCGTCATGAAGTTCTCTTGTCATGGTTTTCAGCTCCATCAGGTCATTTATGGTCTTCTTTACACTGTTTTTTCTAGTTAGCCATTCGTCTAACCTTTTTTCAAGGTTTTAAC
>NW_016894022.1:0-1326 GCF_001698545.2 Rhinopithecus bieti | reverse complement strand
TCCCCTTCTCCCCAGGCCTCTCCTCACCAGGCCAACCCAGGTCCCAATTCCTCCTCAGCCTCTGCTCCCACATCCTATAATCCTTCTATCACCTCCCCTCCTCACACCCGGTCTGGCTTGTAGTTTCGTTCTGCGACTAGCCCTCCTCCACGTGCCCAACAATTTTCTCTTAGAGAGGTGGCTGGAGCTGAAGGCATAGTCAGGGTACATTCAGGGTACATGTGCCTTTTCTCTATCAGACCTTTCCCAAATCAGCCAGTGTTTAGGCTCTTTCTCATCAGACCCCACTAAATATATACAGGAATTCCAATATCTAACTCAGTCCTACAATTTAAGCTGGAGTGACTTAAATGTCATCCTAACTTCTACCTTCTCTCCAGATGAACGGGAAAGAGTTTTTTCTCTAGCCCAATCTTACACTGACAACTGCCGGCTCCATGAACCAGACCTCCAGGAAGACATTAGAGCAGTCCCCAGAGAGGATCCCCAATGGAACTATCAGGCAGATTCCCCAGATATAGGTAGGTGAGATTACATGATTTCCTGCCTAGCTGAAGGGCTTAAAAAAGCAGCTTACAAAGCTGTTAATTATGACAAGCTTAAAGAAACTACCCAAGGTAGAGACAAAACCCAGCCCAGTTCATGGCCCGCTTAGCAGCAACCCTTAGGCGTTTTACTGCCCTGGACCCAGAGGGGCCAGAAGGCCGCCGTATTATTAATATACATTTTATTATCCAATTCGCTCCCAACATTAGCAAAAGCTTCAAAATTAGATTCTGGCCCTCAAACCCCACAACAGGACTTAATTAACCTTGCCTTCAAGGTGTACAATAATAGAATAGAGGCAGCCAAGTAGCAATGTATTTCTGAGTTACAATTCCTTTCCTCCACTGTGAGAGAAATCCCAGCCACATCTCCAGCACACAAGAACTCCAAAGGCCTTAACCACAGTTGCCAGCAGTTCCTCCAGAACCTCCTCCCCAGGAGCTTGCTACAAGTGCCAGAAATCTGGCCACTGGGCAAAGGAATGCCTGCAGCCCTGGATTCCTCCTAAGCCAGGTCCCATCTGTGCGGGACCCCACTGGAAATCGGACTGTCTAACTTGCCAGACAGCCACTCCCAGAGCCCCTGGAACTCTGACCCAAGGCTCTCTGACTGACTCCTTCCCAGATCTTCTTGGCTTAGTGGCTGAAGACTGATACTGCCTGATCCCCTCAGAAGCCTCCTGGACCATCACGGACACTTTGGGTAACTCTTACATTGGAGGGTAAGTCCATCCCCTTCTTAATCAATACGGAGGCTACCAACTCCACATCACCTTCTTTT
>NW_016894021.1:0-1088 GCF_001698545.2 Rhinopithecus bieti | reverse complement strand
TGGTTTTGTAATTGGTTCTGTTTATGTGATGGTTCTGTTTATGTGTATGCTGAACCAGGCTTGCATCCCAGGGATGAAGCTGACTTGATCATGGTGGATAAGCTTTCTGATGTGCTACTGGATATGATTTGCCAGTATTTTATTGAGGATTTTGCATTGATGTTCATCAGGGATATTGGCCTGAACTTTTCTTTGTTTTTTGTGTCTCTGCCAGATTTTGGTATCAGAATGATGCTGGCCTCATAAAATGAGTTAGGGAGGAGTTCTTGTTTTCTGTGGGTTGGAATAGTTTCAGAAGGAATGGTACCAGTGCCTCTTTGTACTGCTGGTAGAATTCAGCTACGAATCCATCTGGTACTGGGCTTTTTTGAGTGGTAGGGTTTTAATTAACTTCTTCACTGTCAGAATTTTTTAGTGGTCTATTCAGGAATTTGACTTCATTCTGGTTTAGTCTTGGTAGGGTATATGTGTCCAGGAATTTATCCATTTCTTTTAAATTTTCTAGTGTAAATGCTTAGAGGTGTTTATGGTATTCTCTGATAATAATTTGTGTTCCTATGGGATCAGTGGTGATATCCTCTTTATCATTTTTTAGTGTGTCTCTTTGATTCTTCTCTCTTTTCTTTTTTATTAGTTTGACTTGTGGTCTATCTATTTTGTTGATCTTTTCAAAAAACCAGCTCCTGGGTTCATTGATTTTTTGAAGGGTTTTTTGTGTCTCTATCTCCTTCAGTTCTGCTCTGATCTTAGATATTTCTTGTCTTCTGCTAGCTTTTGAATTTGTTTGCTCTTGCTTCTCTAGTTCTTTTAATTGTGATGTTAGGGTATCAGTTTTAGATCTTTCCTGGTTTCTTTTGTGGGCATTTAGTGCTGTACATTTTACTCTACACACTGCTTTAGCTGTGTCCCAGAGATTCTGGTACATTTTGTCTGTGTTCTCATTGGTTTTAAAGAACTTATTTATTTCTGCCTTAATTTCGTTATTTACCTGGTGGTCATTCAGGAGCAGGTTGTTCAGTTTCCATGTAGGTGTGTGGTTTTGAGTGAGTTTCTTAATCCTGAGTTCTAATTTGATTGCATTGTGATCT
>NW_016894020.1:0-744 GCF_001698545.2 Rhinopithecus bieti | reverse complement strand
AGAAACCTAAAGAGGTGGCAGTCTTACATTGCTGGAGTCATCAGACAGGAAAGGAAAGGGAAATAGAAGGGAACTGCTAAGCCGATATTGAAGCCAGAAGAGCTGCAAGGCAGGACCCTCCGTTAGAAATGCTTATAGAAAGACCCCTAGGATGGGGTAATCCCCTCCGGGAAACCAAGCTCCAGTACTCAGCAGGAGAAATAGAATGGGGAACCTCACAAGGACATAGTTTCCTCCCCTCAGAATGGTTAGCCACTGAAGAAGGAAAATACTTTTGCCTGCAGCTAACCAATGGAAATTACTTAAAACTCTTCACCAAACCTTTCACTTAGGCATTGATAGCACCCACCAGATGGCCAAATTATTATTTACTGGACCAGGCCTTTTCAAAACTATCAAGCAGATAGTCAGGGCCTGTGAAGTGTGCCAAAGAAATAATCACCTGCACTGCAGGCCATACATTTCAATTCTTGTATCTTTAACATCCTTATTAAGTTTGTCTCTTCCAGAACCGAAGCTGTAAAACTACAAATTGTTCTTCAAATGGAGCCCCAGAAGCAGTCCATGACTAAGATCTACTGCGGACCCCTGGACCAGTCTGCTAGCCCATGCGCCGACGTTGATGACATCGAAGGCACCCCCCTGAGGAAATCTCAACTGCATCACCCCTACTATGCCCCAATTCAGCAGGAAGCAGTTAGAGTAGTCATCGGTTAACCTCCCCAACAGCACTTGGGTTTTCCT
>NW_016894019.1:0-1020 GCF_001698545.2 Rhinopithecus bieti | reverse complement strand
AAGACAGTCACTTGGTGGAGTTCAAATCACACAAAGAGAAATCCATTTAGTAAATTCCCAAAGTTGCAAACCGTGCAGACCCACCCAGAGTCCCACTGGGACTGGACAGTCCCCACTGGATTATACTGGATATGTGGTCACAGAGCTTACATCAAATTACCTGACCAGTGGGCAGATAGTTGTGTTATTGGCACTATTAAACCATCTTTCTTTCTACTGCCCATAAAACAGGTGAAATCCTGGGCTTCCCTGTCTATGCTTCCTGTGAAAAGGGAAGCATAGCTATAAGAAATTGAAAAAATGATAAATGGCCCCTGAGAGCATCATACAATATTATAGGCCTGCTACTTAGGCACAAGATGGCTCTTGGGGATACTGGACCCCATTTACATGATCAACCGAATCATACGGTTACAAGCTGTCTTAAAATAATCACTAATAAAACCGGCAGAGCCTTAACTATTCTGGCCAGGTAAGAAACTCAGATGAGAAATGCTGTCTATCAAAATAGATCAGCTCTTGACTATTTGCTAGCAGCTGAAGGAGAGGTCTGTAGGAAACTTAACCTTACTAATTGCTGCCTACACATACGTAACCAAGGGCAAGTAGTTGAAGACATAGTTAGAGATATGACAAAACTGGCATATGTGCCCTTGCAAGTGTGGCATGGGTTTGATCCTGGGGCCATGTTTGGAAAATGGTTCCCAGTGCTAGGAGAATTTAAAACTCTTGTAATAAGAGTTATAATAGTAATGGGAACCTGCTTACTGCTCCCTTGTTTGCCACCTGTACTTCTTCAAATGATAAAAGCCTCATCGCTACCTTAGTTCACCAAAATGCTTCAGCACAACTGTACTATATGAATCACTATCGATCTGTCTTGCAAGAAGACATGGGTAGTGAAAATGAAAGTGAGATCTCCCACTAATAAAATGAGTGAGAGTTTCAACAGGGGAATAAGGGAGGAAACCACCCCTCATACCATCTTATGCCCAATTTCTGCCTCCAAAGAAAGAAGTA
>NW_016894018.1:0-1605 GCF_001698545.2 Rhinopithecus bieti | reverse complement strand
AAATATAGTTTGACCATAAATGCTTTAGATGTGTGTGTGTGTGTGTGTGTGTGTGTGTGTGTGTGTGTGTTTTCAGATTTTGGGATGTTTGCATTATACTGATTGAGTATTCCTAGTCTAAAATCTGAAATCTGAAGTGTTCCAATAAGCATTTCATTTCAATGTCATGTCAATGATCAAAATATCCTATTTATATCGCCTGAAATCCCAGCACTTTGGGAGGCCAACGTGAGAAGATTGTTTAAGCCCAGGAGTTCGAGACCAGCCTGGGCAAGATAGCACGATCCCATCTCTATTTAAATAAACAAACAAAGAAACCTGAATACTGAATGATTGGCAATTTTAACTTTGGAATAAAACTTGGATCTGAATTGCATTTTAATAGTTAAATTGAATTAATAAGTAAATACATAAAATCTTTAAAAGCTAAATTGAAATATTCTAACATTTTATATATTTACATCTTGATAACTATCTGTGGATTGCTAAAATAAATTGAAATTCAACTCTAGTCTTTAAGCAAATACAAAAGCCTTTGGAACAGGATTCTGGCTTGAAATTTGAAAATGTTGAAGACATATTTGGTTGAAAGATGTAGTGGAAACATGTTACCTAGGTTACATGAATTTATGATCAAAATATAAAATGGATCTTTTAAAGCATATAATCCACCCCCCTCCAATTTAAATATATCTGAAATCTGTTGCCAATTTGATGACTCCGGCTTTATAATGCCACTCATATGTTTTATATTGAAGGCAAAACATCTTTCCAAGAGAGTTAATATCCCTATTTCATAAACATAATAGTTTATTTATAACATGCCATTTCTATCATAGGTCACTGGAGACAGAAATCAGATTTTATTTGAAAGAGTTCAGAATGGTAATGAAAACCTTAGTTTAGATTTTTTCCTAATATGTTAAATTTCTACAAAATAATTTACATTCCTACAACAAAAGAGGAAGCATAGAGTAATAAAAGGATGTGGCCTTTATAATCAAACAATTTGTGTAAGAATTCCTGTTCTCCCAAGTCTACCTGTGGAGGACAGTTATTTGGCTAACCTAACACCCATTCCCAGCCTCCTTCTCTTTGTTCGTGAGAAGTTGAGAAATTAAGATTCCAACTTCCCCAGCCTCCCTTCCAACGAGGCTGTGTGACTCAGATCTATCCAATAAACTGTAAGGGGATGCTGCCAGGGCATTTCTAGGAAATCTTTTCATTAAAAGAGAGAACAACATGAGGAGAAAGTAATTCTTTTTTTGCCACCACCCTTACTCCCTTTTGTTTTGGACCTGCACATGGATAAAATGGCCACAGTCATCTTAGGACCAAGAGGGTGAGGACAAGATGATACCAGTGACCCTGACCTACTGCCCCTACCTTATTGAATCACCGGCCCAACCATGGGGTTACCAGCTTTCTGACTCCTTATTAGATGATTTAAAAAATGCTTTCATTGCTTGTAGCCATTATCATTTCTTTCTGTTGTATGACATTTACTATCATTTGCAAACATTTTAACTTTTCTGAGCTTCAATTCCCTTTCTGTACAATAGAAATGACAGTACTTAATCACAGTTTGTAGCTGTCATTGTGTAA
>NW_016894017.1:0-322 GCF_001698545.2 Rhinopithecus bieti | reverse complement strand
GAATGAAGGGAGTTCAATGGAATATGAAAGCAACATCTCCTGACAAGCGAAAGGGGCTCATCAGATTGCTTTTGGGGCTAATGTTCCATGAGAGTATTTCCAGCATTTCACACACATATGTAGGGTTGTAACACAAACCAGGTAACTTTTCCCTCCATTTTCCTTTGCTTTGAGAAGTGGAGAGCTCACAAATTTCAGGTGAACGGTCATGTCTTTGATGCATGGAAAAGAAATATATCTAGGAGCCCAACTGCACTGTATTGCTGAAAGCAGCAGTTCCCTAAGTAGAGATTTTAAAGGGCTTTCTTCCATTTCATTGTTT
>NW_016894016.1:0-1261 GCF_001698545.2 Rhinopithecus bieti | reverse complement strand
TTTTGATATGTGATACAGTATTTACCTTGTCAGGTTTTATTTGAAATTTCTATATTAACACCACAGAATCTGTTCCATATATTTATAAATTCCATCATTAGGAGTTCAGTGTTTATTTTCTAACCTGGTAGTCAATAACATACAGAGAATAACTTTTAAATACTGTGTATGGTCTAGAAGAGCTTTTATTTTAATGGAGATAAATAGATATCTTAGTATAGTTCTATTCATTTAGTTATAATTTTAGCAGATCCAATGACGACTACTTATTTCCAAGTATTAGAGAGATGTGAATGGCCTTTTTTGTTCACTCCTCCTCCCCAGCCCCATTTCTGCCTATAATAAGAGAGTTGAGCAAATAACCAATAAATACATTTGTTGGTTTTGAGAATGGATATCACATGAAGCTGTACTACTAGAATCCTTTCAAATTCTCTAACTTAAAACAATGATCTCAGTTGGAAAATTTATGCCTGCAGAAAATGCTTCTAAGAATAAGTCTATAACTTTTATCAGCAGGACATAAAGGAAGCATTTTGTAAGACTATAACATAGGTAGAAGAGCTGTGGATGGTCCATTTGGGCAACTCTCCATCTGCCCTCTCTGCTCATTTGCCCCTGTTCAACTTCTGAATCCTTCTCAACACAGTACTCTAGGCTGCAATAGCAATATCAAAAGAGGGAACAGGCAGGGCACTGTGGTTCATGCCTGTAATCCCAACACTTTGGGATGCCAAGGCGGGAGGATTGCTTGAAGCCAGGAGTTCAAGGCCAGCCTGGGCAACATAGTGAGACTCCATCTCTACAAAACGTTTTAAAATTAAAATTAATATTAAGCCAAGGATTGGATACAGGTTAAATTTGTAGACTACAGCTGGTGCACATCTGTAATCCCAGTTACTCAGGAGGCTGAGGAGGGAGGGTTGCTTGACCTGGGAGTTCACTACTTCAGTGAGTTATGATTGCACCACTGGACTCCAGCCTGGGGACAGAGAGAGGCCCTGTCTCTTAAAAAAATAATAAAATAAATAAATAAATAAAACAAAAGAGGCAATCTACTTGCCAGTTAAGAATTACATGGTGAAGAGAATATTGTAAAACAGACTAATAGTAGTTAATTATTTTGCTCAAGTGAAAACTTTCAAATCAGGAAGATACTCAATGTCCTAAACCAGAGGTTGGCAAACTATGGTTGGTCCACAGGTCAAATCTTGCCTGCTGCCTGTTTTGTGTGGCTTGCTAGCTAAGAATGGTTTTTCCT
>NW_016894015.1:0-337 GCF_001698545.2 Rhinopithecus bieti | reverse complement strand
GATGTCTGGATTTTAAAAGTAGGTTATTAAACTGACCATAAAGCCTCAGTTTTAAATTCAACATGGTGTGGTGGAAAGAACATTCAACCTTAAGCAAATCCTCTAACTTTTCTGGACCATAGTTTTCTAATTTTTTCTTTTTTTTTCCAGGTTAAGTAATAAAATTTATTGGGAGTTCCTGGGTTGGTGATTATCTCCTCCCAGTCTTGAGGGAGGGAACAACACTGTAGGAAATCACTGAGAAGTCACACAACGACCCAACAGCCCCAGTTAACACAGGGAGGAGGAAAGTAATTCCCCAGAAAAGGGGCTGGTCTTCAGTCTCCCTTAATCCAAG
>NW_016894014.1:0-2345 GCF_001698545.2 Rhinopithecus bieti | reverse complement strand
CCATTGGCTGGGCATGGTGGCTCACACCTGTAATCCCAGCAATTTGGGAGACTCAGACAGGCAGATCACTTGATGTCAGGAGTTCGGGACCAGCCTGGCCAGCATGGTGAAATGCCATCTCTATTAAAATACAAAATCAGCCAGGCATGGTGGCATGCACGTGCAATCCCAGTTACTTGGGAGGCTGAGGCAGGAGAATCGCTTGAACCTGGGAGGCAGAGGTTGCAGTGAGCCGAGATTGCACCATTGTACTCTAGCCTGAGCGATAAGAGAGAAACTCCATCTCAGAAAAAAAAAAAAAAAAAAAAGGAAAAAAAAAAAAAAAAAATTGTGCCATTGAAATAAAAAAAAAAAAAAAGGAAAAAAAGAAAAGAAAATTGTGCCATTGAAATAGAAAAGAAAACACAAAAAAACTTCCAGGATTCTCATAGAAACTTAACATGTTCATAAGGAATGTGGCCCAATATCAGGCAAAACAAGAGTTAATAGCATGGACTAAACTAATAAAAGACCAAAACAATCTTTTATGACTTTTGCTTAAAACATTGCTGATCCTTTCTGTTTTGGTTTTCAGAGTCAAGAAAACTTTTCCTTTGGAAAGTATTAACTGCTTTTAACAATTGAATAAAGTATACTACTGTAGACAAAATTTGGAGCATGTCTTTCTTTTACCTGATTTCTCCAGAATTTGAAAACTATTTGGGAGTATTCTTAACTAATGGCAATACAGTTATTTGCATAAGTGCAGTAAGAATCTTTTCTTTTGTAACAGGACACTATTAAAGAAACTGCTTATTTTGTGAAGGCTTTGACTAGAATGGTGTGCTTTCAGATACAAACAGACTGCTTTAAGGGATCAAAGTTGACTTACAGAGCCAATAAAAGGTACTTGGGAAAACTGACCTCATTCCTTGTCTATGCAGTCTCTGTATGGGGTTCCTGACCTGTGGTAAGTGAAAATGTCACTTTCTGACAGGCCCAGGAGCCCCAAGTTATCTTGGGACATCAAGAAGAAAGGAATGCACCCAACTTATACAGACATTTTCAGGCACAGATAAATCTGTGGCTGACCCAAGGCTTTAAGAAGCCTAATTTGAGATTCTTTATAAATTAAAGTTCCATCAAAACTAATTTTAAAAGAGCCTATGTGGCAAATAATTATTTTGCTGCACTTTATATAAATAATCAGGCCAAATATAATAAGATTAAAACTTTATGGCAAACGAATTGGTCCCACTGTGATTTGTCTTTGGTAAAATGGAAGCTAGAAAGAGAAGTTGTTTCAAAACTGTGATACACCAGTTATTAGATTCTAGTCTCATCTGTTGTTTTGAGTTTCTTCTGCAATTTAGACAGACAGTGCTTATTCCTGAGAATCAACCAGTGATCTATGGCTGTTGCTCAGAAGAAATAAGAGGGATGGCTAATGTAAAGATCTGGATCAGTATTCTAATTCTGGGCATGTATTGGAATTGGCTAGTGACCACATGTCAGCTTGGTTTTAACAATTACTCAGTTCATGGAAAGCCTTCTTATTTAGTTTACTTGGGATAATTGTGCTAATTTTGCTTTACTGTTGTGGAATATATTGCTGTTGTCCTCTTTGTGTGGGAATGCATGATAAACTTACTTAACATTTTCTTAAGTTGAACACTTATTAATCTTCCAGATTTCACTTTTGTCAGAACTCAGAGTTATGATTTGCCCTCACTGTACTGACAACAGGCTCTGGTAGGGTGCAGAGGTCCTGGTAAACACACCCTCTGCTGGAAAACAGGGAGAAGTTTCCATCAGTGTAAACCTGCACTTGGGTTGCCTGGGCTGAAGTTAGGAGATTGAGTAGAACATTTGCTGCAGAGAATAAAGAAGATGTGTAATTTTCACAGTTAGAATTAACTTAGGAGAGCTGAAATTAACTGAGTCTTGGAAGTCTGAATCTTGAAGTCACCAGTGACTTTTGGGACTGTGAGAGAGTCTCCTGTGATCTTTAATCATGTGAGGGTGGGGTGAAATTAAATATTCAGTGGTTCTGCAATGGGATGCACTGTGCAATTGGTGATTGAGAAGCAAGCTCTTTGGCTTTAGGAGAAGAATGTCTTGCTCTTAGTCCTTCTGGAAATGGAGCCTTGCATTGCCTGCTGTCTGTTTACACTGCCTTTGGTTATACAGTCGTGTTCAATGGCTCTTTACTTCTGTTTGCAGGGCAGGAGATGGCACCCTGTTAAAGAGAAAGGATAGTAGCTGCAAAAGCATTTGTTTCTCTGTTTCTGTGACTGTATATATTGGCTCATCTTTGAATGGTCTTTATAGCTACAGCAGGCTGGAGGTAACAGGGTCATGGGAGG
>NW_016894013.1:0-660 GCF_001698545.2 Rhinopithecus bieti | reverse complement strand
GCCTTTGTTCTACACACACATCCCCACCCACCTCCTCCAGGAAGTGCTCCCAGCTTCAGCGCCCACAAATGCACCACCACCACGCCGCCCATTGCTCAACAGCATGCAGCCTTGGCCCAGCTTCCACCACAGGGATGCCCTTCCTGCCCCTTCTGCGCCCCGTCACCTCCTAAGGATGCTGTCAGGATGCAGGGAGCCCGGCCGCAAAGCCAGGGCAGCAGGGCCACAGGAGGCAGGGCCAGCACCAGGTACCCAGAGCCTCTCACTTTGCTCAGGAGAGGTAAAGGCTCGTGGCTAACAGCAGGCACTCGTGCCAACTTGGGTCCGGATTCTTGCTCTGCCACCTCCTGAGATGGGCACCTCTCCCCTCTGCACCCTGTCACCTCCTGAGGCGGGCACCTCTCTCCCTGCGCCTCATCACCTCCTGAAGCGGGCACCTCTCCCCTCCGCCCCGTCACCTCCTGAGGCGGGCACCTCTCCCTGCACCTGTGCCTTCTTATGTATACAACAGGGACAATGGATGAGGAGGCAGCTGCTTCCTGGGCTGTGGTGAGGTTCAAGTGAGATGATCCCTGGTGCAGAGCACCGCCTTTGTACTGCCAGCCGGAATGGAGGGCACAGGCCATGGCCCAAGCTTGGAATTCAGTCTGAGGGATTCCA
>NW_016894012.1:0-324 GCF_001698545.2 Rhinopithecus bieti | reverse complement strand
ACTCTGGGCCTGGACAGGACCAGGGAGGGCGGGCACGGGCGGGGTATTGTTTGCCTGATGGGGAGGCCGCGTAGGAGTGAGTGCTGACTCAGCTGACCACAGTGAGGGGCTCCTGGGGATCCTGTGTGAACATAGGGGTCCCTGCAGGAGAAGGAGACCAGTATCCCACCCCACGCTGGACCCTTGATGAGCAGAAGAGCCACAGGCCACCTGCAGCTGGCAACTCCATGCCGGGAGGGCTGGGGAGGGCTGCACAGTCGTCCTCTGAGGGGTCAGCCTGAGTCTAGAGCTGGTGCCAGCTCCCATCTGTAGACTCAGGAGAGG
>NW_016894011.1:0-742 GCF_001698545.2 Rhinopithecus bieti | reverse complement strand
TGTTACTCAGTTCCAAAGTCGCTTTCACATTTTTCAGGTATCCTTACCGCAGCACCCCACTACCTCAATACCAATTTACTGTATTAGTCCATTCGCAGGCTACTATAAAGAAATACCCAAGACTGGGTAATTTATACAGAAGAAAAGGTTTAATTGACTCACAGTTTTGCATGACTGAGGAGGTCTTGGGAAACTTCCATTCGTGGCGGAAGTCACCTCTTCACAGGGCTGCAGGAGTAAGAGTGCGTGCCAGTAGGGGAAATGCCACACGCTTATAAAACCATCAGATTTCCTGAGAACTCGCTATCATGAGAACAGCATGGGAGAAACTGCCCCATTATTCAATTACCTCCCACTACGTCCCTCCCACGACATGTGAGGATTATGGGGATTAAAATTCAATATGAGGTTTGGGTAGGAACACAAAACCTAACACTATTAACTAGCAATGAAATATATTTGTTCAAATGTATACAGTAATGTTTAAGTTCCATCACTGCTTATCTACTTATAGATCTCAAAGACATAAGTAAATTTTGAAAATACTTATTTGATTATAACAAATCATCAAATAGAACAATGACTTTGTGAAATCAGAGGTTGTCTCTTTCTTACTGCCCTGCAGGAATCATTAATTGAAGTCTGAGAAACCAAATTCTAGGATTAAAATTAAAGTACAAAATATGAATTCTATGAAAGTACATAGCCTTTATTAAATAGGCCAAGAAACAAAAGAGTTCAG
>NW_016894010.1:0-234 GCF_001698545.2 Rhinopithecus bieti | reverse complement strand
GGAGATCGAGACCATCCTGGCTAATACGGTGAAACCCCGTCTCTACTAAAAAAATACAAAAAACTAGCCGGGCGAGGTGGCGGGCGCCTGTAGTCCCAACTACTTCGGAGGCTGAGGCAGGAGAATGGCGTGAACCGGGGAGGCGGAGCTTGCAGCGAGCTGAGATCTGGCCACTGCACTCCAGCCTGGGGGGCAGAGGGAGACTCCGTCTCAAAAAAAAAAATAAAATAAAAT
>NW_016894009.1:0-630 GCF_001698545.2 Rhinopithecus bieti | reverse complement strand
GAGGGCATGGCCCCAGGCCAGGCCCCATATGCCCCCCAATGGACTCCTTTCCTGGCCCTCATTCTCATCCCTTAGAAGCTGTTCCCTTAGCCCCACTCTAAGTTGGACCTGCAGACACTTTACACTTCCTAAAGCACTACTTTCATCACACCACTGCTTGCCACTTGGACCTTCATTGACCCCTAGTGCCTTCAGGGTCAAGTGTCGACCTCACAGCTCAGCTCTAGCCAGGGTGCTCTCCACACACTGCCCAAGGGCGCCTGCATTCACAATCTCCTTGGATCAACCACCCCGCATCCTCCAAATCCAACACAGTCTTTAAGACTTGAGCCCTACCTTCTTCTGGGAGCTTTCACAGCTCACGATGACAGCCCTTTGAATTACTCACTGTCTGCACTCATTTTCTCACTTCATCAGTATTATATTGTTATTTAACCTTTTCATACATGAAGACTTGTCTCCCCTATTGAAGTTATTTGTTCTTTGGAGATAAGAAAAGGATCTTTTAAAACCTTGTGATTAATCAAAAAATGCCTCCTCACAATATAAAGCAAACTTGGCAAAATATAAGCAGCTATTGAATCTAAGTGATGGTTTGTTTGTATTCACTGTATGATTCCTTAAACTTTT
>NW_016894008.1:0-324 GCF_001698545.2 Rhinopithecus bieti | reverse complement strand
TTTTTTTTTTTTTTTTTTTTTTTTTTTTTTTTTTGAGACGGAGTCTTGCTCTGCCTCCCAGGCTGGAGTGCAGTGGCCGGCTCTCAGCTCACTGCAAGCTCCGCCTCCCGGGTTGACGCCATTCTCCTGTCTCAGCCTCCCGAGTAGCTAGGACTACAGGCGCCCGCCTCGTCGCCCGGCTGGTTTTTTGTATTTTTTTTTTTTTTTTAGTAGAGACGGGGTTTCACCGTATTAGCCAGGATGGTCTCGATCACCTGACCTCGTGATCCACCCGTCTCGGCCTCCCAAAGTGCTGGGATTACAGGCTTGAGCCACCGCGCCCGG
>NW_016894007.1:0-1021 GCF_001698545.2 Rhinopithecus bieti | reverse complement strand
CTATAAACCAAGTTGACCCTGAGTTCTGGCACCTGGGGTCCGTGAACTTGGGTCTTGGAAGGGGCACAGCTCTGGAGTTAGGGAGTGCAGGATCTTCTGCTTAGAGCTGTGGGACTCAGGCTTTGCTTCTCTGAACCTCATTTTCCTCATCTTTAAAATGGGATGACAATATCTGCCTTGCAGGGCTGTTGGGGAGTCTTGGTGAGATCACCATTTATGCAAAGCAGAGTAGCAGTCATCACAAGGTGTGTTTGGGGCCAAGCAAACCCCACAGAGCACCTTCCTGGAACACAGGTGTGGACTCATGCCTACACACCCTCCGTCCCGCTCAGCGCGAATAGGAAAAGATTAGGCTTGGGGCTTCCGTTTGGGAAGGATGGACCAAGAGCTCCAATGGAAACCTGTGAGTCAGCGACAGGCATACAACAGTTAATGGGTGTGCCGCTTCAGCTACAGTAAAGATGGGGAGATGGAAGCTTGGATAATGTCCAGAAGGCAGGTGGATTAGTCAGGGCTGTCTCAGCTGCAAGGAACAAAATCCAACAAAACCAGTTTAGATGAAAGATAATTTATTGGGTCACATAAAAAAATTCCAGGGGTCTTGCTTCAGGCATAGCTAGATCCAGGTGTTTGAATGATATTATTTTCCACGTCTCTCTGGAATATGGAGTTAATCAATATATGTGAAGCACTAACATATAATCAATATAATCAATATAATCAATATATGTGAAGCAATATATGTGAAGCACTAATATGGAGTTAATCAATATATGTGAAGCACATCAATATATGTGAAGCACACTTAATGCTCAATAAGTACTAGCTGTTATTTTATTACTACAACTGCTGCTGCCACTGCCCCTGTGACTATGACACCCACTGATACTAATATGACCCTATCAGTCCAGCAAGCCAGAGGGAAACCCCAGCACTCTTTCTCAACCATTCCTGTCCAAGCTCCCAGACTGGCTCTCACTGGCTGTGACTGGATCATGTGGCCATCTCTCACCACACCCCG
>NW_016894006.1:0-322 GCF_001698545.2 Rhinopithecus bieti | reverse complement strand
GGCCGGGCGCGGTGGCTCAAGCCTGTAATCCCAGCACTTTGGGAGGTCGAGACGGGCGGATCACGAGGTCAGGAGATCGAGACCATCCTGGCTAACATGGTGAAACCCCGTCTCTACTAAAATACAAAAAACTAGCCGGGCGACCTGGCGGGCGCCTGTAGTCCCAGCTACTCGGGAGGCTGAGGCAGGAGAATGGCGTGAACCCGGGAGGCGGAGCTTGCAGTGAGCTGAGATCCGGCCACTGCACTCCAGCCTGGGCGACAGAGCGAGACTCCGTCTCAAAAAAAAAAAAAAAAAAAAAAAAAAAAAAAGAAGCGACTTC
>NW_016894005.1:0-742 GCF_001698545.2 Rhinopithecus bieti | reverse complement strand
TTTTTCATTCATCCCCCTGTGAACTGAAATCAGCGCCTGCTTGGTGGCCAATATGTATTTGAAAACATTGATTTAATTCAAAAGTGATAAGTGATTTCAATTCACTATCCCTAGGTCTTGACATGAATTTTACCTGGAAAAGGGGTAAAGAAAGAGAGCAGCTTTCCTTCTTTTCATATAGACCTAAAGCTCTGGCAGTCAGCCTATGGTTTATAAATTTGGTCCCAGAGACAGAGATGAAGAGGGACACGAGTAGTGATGTATATCTGTAAGTGCAAAGAACCAGTGAAGATTCTAGGAGTACAGTGAAAGAATCAAATCAGGGAGGAAAACATAGTTATAAAATCATGCTGAATTTGGTAGAAAATATGAAATACACTCTCAGTTGTGTGCAGGTGTGTGTTTGAGTGATGTTCATTCGTGAGTGTAAATGAGTGTGAGTGCAAGAATATATGGTACTTATGGTGAGTATGAGCAGGTTCGTGTGCCGGTGGAAGAGTCTGTGGTATTTATGTGTATGTTTGTGTGAACAAGTCTGAGTGGGTGTGAGTGTGTGCAAATGTAAGTGTGAGAGTTTGCGGTGTTTGCATGTGAGAAAGTATGTGTATGTGTGTGTGTATGATTGATAAGACAGGAAGTGAGAGAGAAACAAAGAGAATCTCAAATGTCTTTTTTCTTCTGATCCAGGAGTCTGTTCCTCATTTGTCTTCTAAAGCAGGTCATGGTAGGGAGTCACACATTC
>NW_016894004.1:0-1607 GCF_001698545.2 Rhinopithecus bieti | reverse complement strand
TCCATCGCTAGAGAGCTAGTGAGATCCTTTGGTGGCGCCACAATATTCAGATTTTCACGGCGTCAGAATCCTTGCACGGATTCCTTCTCACCTGGAGAGGCTGCTGCTTACTCTCTTTGAATTTATTTTCATTTGGATGGGATTTCTTTTGCGCATTTTCCCTCCAGCCCCGTGGGGAGCCTGATTGCAGAGCATGTTGGGAAGGGTCTTTTGGCTTTTCCCATAGCCTTGGGCGCTTCTGCAGCAGGGTTTGTGTTGGGCTGTTCAGTTCAAATTGCAGGCCGGGAGCTGGTGCTTAAGGGTAAGAGCCACCCTCAGCACAAGCAGGTGCATATGGACCTGGTGTGTTTCCTGTGAGGTGCTGTCTGTCGTTTCAGGGGAAGGGCTGGACCATGGAGTGTCTGGAGCCCTGAGCTTCCTGTTCCAATGGGGTGAGGGAACACAGCTGGGCAGAGCTGGAACCCCTGGCTTGCCCACGAATATGCTAATGATGAGTGCAGGCATCAGTCCTGATGGACGTGGCTGGGGCAGCACCTGGTGAAATGCCCTGAGGTCTCTGCGGGGATGAAGGAGCTACACCCGCTTCCAGTCCCGTAGGGGACATTGTCTGTTTCCCTATCACACCCCTGCTCCAGGGCTCATTAGTCTCAGTGCAGACACACACTGTTGTCTCTCCCCAGGCCACAGTGTGGCTGGGAGCCGTGGGAAACGCCTGCCTTGCCACTCTCTGCAGGCATGGTTCCAAGGCAGAGCCTGCTCCCTCAGCCCAGTGCAGACCCTGAGCGGCTGTCTGTTGTCCAACATGGTAGCTGCTTCATGTAGGTGGGATGTGGGGGGTTCTGTGTCTCTGGATGGGAGAGTGGACGTCAGTTGTGGTGGTGTTACCGGCTGGGTGGGCCCGACCTCAGGCCCTGGGGTGACTGGTCAGGTGCCAGCAGGGTAGGAAAAGGCAGGCAGCTCCCAGATCGCAGGCCCCTATATGGCCGGCTGGACAGTGTGTGCGAGTCCTGTAGGGGCTCGACTGGGTTTCAGCTGCTCCAGGGTTCACGTGCTGGCTGTGATGGGGAGGGCTGGGTTGGTCCCCAGGTCACAGGCAGAATTCTCAGGCAGGGCAGGCAGAAGGCTCAGGTGGTAGAGCCCGTGGGCAGATCACAGGCCTGTGGAGACTGGGCTCTCAGAAGGGCTGGGGCTGCAGCTGAAATGTCCAGGTGGGGTCAGGGTGGCTGTGCTGTGGGCCTGTCACTAGGGAGGGCAGGGCCCCTCTGCTGGGGCACTGGAGACTGGCAGCTGTGGGGCACAGGGCCCGCTCACACTGCCCTCCTGAAGAAGTGGCACTCGGTTTTGCTGTTGGGGACACGCGAAAGTGTCAGGCCTCCCCACACCTTCCTGAGCCTGGGACAGCCTAGGGGCAGAGGCAGAGGTGGCAGTGACTGCAAAGGGCTTGTTAGAGGTCTCTGAGCATTGGGCTTTCAGAGGGCACCAAGCCAGGGCCACGGTGTTCAGATGGGGCAGGACGGGTGCACTGGGGCCCTGCAGCTGGCAAGCCCCATTTAGCAGGAAGGAAGCCCCATTTAGCAGGAAGGAAGCCCCATTTAGCAGGAAGGAAG
>NW_016894003.1:0-1021 GCF_001698545.2 Rhinopithecus bieti | reverse complement strand
ACCTTCAATCTCCTTCAAAAGTTTGTCTGAGACCCAGGTATCACCATAATCATGAAGCAAAGAAGTGCTAGTCCCTTGACTATCACCTTGATCTCTTGTGTCTGAACTCAGCTTATTCTAGAAATATAATAATAAAATAGCAATACAAAGGAATATTTTCTAGAATTGTCACATTGCCACAGTGCAAACTGTTCCTAGTTTTACCTTAGATAACATACCACTAGACCTCTCTTTCTACTCTTTCAACCTCTCTCTCCGTCTGTCCCTCTATCCCTCGTTCAACCTCTGCTGTCTATTTTCCTCTTCCTTCTGTTGTCTCACAGCCTGAACTCTTACAGGCTCATCTGAAATCTTGGTTTTCACCTGTATTTTAAAGTCTTTGTCTCCCTGCTGCTTCTTCTTCAATTCTATATGGATCTTGTGGCTTCCTCAACTTTGCTGCTGCCCTTATAGGGTTATTGTTTCTTTGTCCTTTCCAAGAATCCTCCCTAGTGTATCCTCCCACTTTCATTCCTGACTTGCTGGAATTCCTCAAATGTTCTTGAATATAGTTTCTTTTCTGGTCTTTGGCTTTAATCTCTGGCTGTCAACATCGTCTTTTCTTCTGTTCTTTTCTACAGCAGCTCCAGTCCAGGGGCATATTTTAATAGCCTTAGGCTAAAGAACCATCACAAGCAACTCTCAAAATTGGCCCTTAGTTGCCTTAGAAGATAAAATGCAAGGAAGAGAGAAAACAACTAACAGAAGAGTAAACCAAACAAATGCAGTCATGTTAGTGTGCATAGAGTTTAGTTTCATTAGCCTCTGCTCACTACCATGTCAGCTGGAAACTGTGCATAAACCTCCCAAGAAAGGAACTGCAAGCCTATAACACACTAGGTATTAACGTGCAGCTAGAACAGATTTAATGGAGAAACTCATCATCTTCTCCCTATACTAGGCTCTATGAAATTATCCAAAAAAATAATTACAGAGAAAACAATGCACTTCAATTTATCTTTGGAGATTATTATTGGAATGT